>NC_056739.1:1769800187-1770092950 GCF_019279795.1 Protopterus annectens | reverse complement strand
TCTGGCTTTGTTCAGCTACATCATCCTGCTACATTTGCTTTATATAGCTATAGACAACTGTGGATGTTTGATATTTCAGACAATCATACTATCTGCATATTGCAGACTGAGTGCAACATATGCAGATTTTGGGATACACATTCCAACTGCAGCAACACTTTGGACACATTTCGCAGTTTGGTTCTACTTGTCACATTCATTTCATTCTGTACTGACTGCAGTATACTTTATTCAGGGGTTATTACTACTTTATTGGTGGATTCATAACTCTTTCTCACACTCTCTCACTTGTTTTCATTTTACTATTCAGGATGGTACTTACTTCTAGGCTTTATTGACATGTTTTACCTGTAGTTATTACAATTCTTTCCAGCAGTCTCACTTCTGTCCTGTTTCAGTATTTCAACAGGGATATATTTCACACATGTGATTTGCTCATCTTCTGCAGCTGTACTTTTCAGCCTGCTGCAGGTTGTGTACTATTATATTACAGTTGGGGCATCTTTATTTCAGACTTTATTTCAGACATTTTCATTTTTCTGTTTGGATTACAGACTGCAACACACTTTTCTAATCAAGCAATACTTGCAAACACTTTTACTTGCACATTTTATTACTTAGTGACTACACTGCACTCTTTTGCTAACTGTCACACTTTGATATTATTTTACAGTTACTGGGAGTGGATTACTGACCTGCCTGGTGGCGCAACCGCACCAGCCTATCGCCATAGGCTCTGCGGTTCGCAGAACGGACACCTGCAGCTGTAATATAAATGAAGTAATATTGGAATACACATCTCCATAATATCAGCTAGTTTAATTTCTTACATACATAATTACATGTAACTTACTCAGCAGTGGGGCGTTGGGCATTTGCCGGGCCTCCTGGATCCAAAGGTTCAATTGGTCCTACTTGCGTCTCTTCAGGTCCGCATGGTGGTGACGAACCTGCTCACCAGTCCTTGCAATCCCTGTGGCACTGGTGAGATCATGAGCCAACCGGTCCCACGCCTCAGCCCTATATGCTCCCCACAGGACCTGGCCCTGCATGAGTTGGGCCTCATGATTGTGGACTAGGAGTCAGACCATGTATCTGGACTCCTCAATGCCCAACCTCTGTGCTCGAAAGCAACTGCCCTCACCTACACCTGACACTCTGGCTGCAAGTCAGTTCTACAATCGTTTATGCTGTGTATTCCCACCTATGGGGCTTATATATGCCGTTTTTCCCGCACTTATCTGTGATTGGCCATTTTGGAATTGTATCCACTTCACAAAACCTGCTTTGTCATGCTCCACTTTCTATTCATTCCTATATATTTGCTATTACTGCATTGCTGAGTACAGCTGTCGTGGCTTAGTGGTTCAGTACCTTGACTATGGTGCATGGTATCCTGGGTTCGAACCTGGCCACTGCTTTTTAAATTTTATGACTGTCTAGACAGGCTAGGGGGTGTGTCTGTGTAAAGGCAGTTTTGTTACAGCTTGCTCAACGTTGCCCGCTGGTTAGCTTATTAGCGCGGTGCGCAGCTCTGTACAAATGGGGTGCGCTGGTTTACGCCTCATTTGGCTGTCAGCATGCATATTACGCTCAGCTCAGCTAGGGTCACACAGTTTTAGCATGTGAAACCACTGCTCAGCTATGGGCACTCATTTTGCACCTGTTAAACCACTGCTCAGCTACGGGCACTCATTTTGCACCTGTTAAACCACTGCTCAGCTACGGGCAGATGCACTCACCTTGTTAAACTGTAGCTCAGCTATAGGCACATCTGGCATTTTCTATTGTTTTGTTACCTCACATTTCTTCAAAATAAATGGACTATTTCATTACATTTTACATAAATTGTGATTTTATATGTGTACATATTTGTCAGGGACTTGTTTCGTGCTTATTTTACTAAAAATAAAATTGATGTTGTGGGGGCTCGAACCATGGATGCCTGCTCTTCAGCTGACATCTCTACCACTACGCTATTGCTTTGTGGCTTACTTTGCATATTTAGTTCTTATATGCTTTCCCACTGACTGCTAACTGTGGCTGCGCTACGGGCACGCCCAGCAAGCAAGACTCACGGGAAAACATCTTTACAATTTAAAAAAAAATTACAAGATGTTCATTTGTACATTTTATGTTCATAGTCTGTGGGGGCATGTGATGTGTTGTGTTGTGTTTATTCACATTTCCATGGACTCTGTCATGGGTGTTTACTTTGGGCACTTTTACTCTTCTGGGGGCGTGTCCGCTTGCAGGGCTCGGCCTACGGACACGCCCCCTACTGTCTTACACGGACCGTGTTAGCCTTAGGTGTGATTCAGCATGCTCTCATGAATATGCAGAGCATGCCGACATCACTCCGTTTAACTGCAGCCTCCGTGTAAGAGTTATAACTCTTACACGGAGGCTTTGTGAATCCTTGCCTATATCTAAAATAAAAGATATAGAAACATGGTCAGATATTCCTAAAGGGGGAAGGGAATTCAAAGAGCGCACTTTTTTGGGAATATTACTAACAACAAGATCCAGTATGTTAGTTGCCCTGGAATTAAATGTGACCAATTGAGTCATTCCATAGTAGTTTCAGATGTTTACAAATTCCCTCTCAAAGTGTGAACTGGCTTTCAAAGTATCTCATTCACTTTTATGATAATTAAAATCATCAATGAGAAAAATGTCACCCCTATTATCAAAGCAATCATCCAAATTCCTTAAGTACCACCAATGATTAGTACTGTCCCAACTTGGAGAACAATATGTTAGAACAATAAGTACATTGTCTAAAATTCCATTAGTAATTTGAGCAAATTGCCTTGCTATACTGAACATAGATTTGACAAAGAAATTATTTTTATCTTAATGCTGATAGCTCACTCAATTAGCACCTAGAACTGAGAAAGTTCCTATTCTATTACTTGCAAATATTGACCAAAATCCTTTAGGACCTTTCACTAACAGCTGGAGACACTCTTAATTTGGAGTGTCTGCCCCATGAAGCCCAAAGGTTTTAGCTTTGAGAAGTCTGCCTCTTGGAGATATAATACTGGTTATAGTTAGGGTAGCTAAGAAAAGGTAAAAAAAAAAAACACAATGAATACCTTAAGCCAATCATATAACTGCCACCCTTTACTCTGTGTAGATGGACACAGTCCATAGAATGCTTAAAATGCAGAGCAGTGCATTGCTAATGTTTTCATTACCTCAGGTTAGTGGATAGTGACCTTGCTTCCTAATGTGGGTAGTAGTATGGAGTGAAGGACATATGGTATAATCCTTACATATTAGCATATAATACTTTTTCTTCTGACTAAAACTGCAATGTTATAGCTTAAGCAATATGCTATTAATAATATAATAGACAAGTGCTCGTGTTTCCAAGCCCTCTTCAGACCACAGAGAGACTTATAAAATAATTATCAAATGTGATCCTGTTCAGAATTCCATTTACTGGTTACAAATAACGATGAATTAAAACTCAATATCACTTTCATTACTTTACAACACTTTATGTTAGTCTCTTCCCTGGAGGGTAGGTTAAAAATATATTTCATTGAGCATCTATGGTATATCTATAGCTCTATCTATATCTACATCTACATCTATATCAATATATTTATTCATTCAGACTGTGGGCATCCATTTCATGGGTGTTTTATCAAAACCCATTTCCAGATGAAGCAAACAGCTGGAAACAGAAATCACAATTAAGTTTCCTTTGCAGAAAGAGACAAAACTCTTCAAACTCCTATAAACTGGATTCCATCCCTTGCAACCAGTTTGTTCATATAATCAAGTTTATGATCACTTCACATTAAGAAAAATGTTGTTTCTGCGCTGAAGTGGATTATCTCAAACAGTGTGAATTTCATACTTGTTAACATTGTTAACTAAGTGCCCACTGACCTTTTTGCAGCAGCCTACATGATCTAATTTGCTATTACTACTCTATTGCTCTGCACTTAGTAATTTAATAGTGTGCCAAATATGGAGAACCTGAATTTATGTTGACCAGTATGTGGGGTTACCCATAGCACAACCCTGATTGAAATTTAAGTCCCCCAAATAACTTATTAAACATCTGGTCACTTTCCATTAAAAATAGTCAAATAAGCACTTTCCATTATAGATTACACTTTTACTGACTATGTTAATATAATATCAGCAATCACCGTTTTCCTGCTTTGTGAATATTCATAAAAATCAGTCTCATTAAATAGAAGACTTACAGCACAATCAGTGCACTAGGAAATTCTTCACTGTAACTTAAAGCAAAGTTATTTGTGCTAAAAGTTTCCAGTGGTAAAAATCATAGGATCCTGCCTTTTCTTAACTCTGCACTTAAACTAGTAATGACTTACTCATTAACACATGCATCAGTGGTCAAATATGCCAGTTCTTATCCAACATCTCAACTGTATCATTAGTGTCTACTTAGTATAGCATAATGAGTGACACCCATGACTTCCGTGTAGAATCTATTAATCTTTTTCCTGTGCTTAGCAAACTGATAAGAATTAATGGCGATTTGCCAGTGAGGCACATCATTATTCTGAAGAGAAACATTATGTGGCCAGTCAGTTTACAGTATCAAATTGCAGCATCATTTTCTGTCATCTTAGTACTAAATAAATCTTGGCTGCACTAATAAAAATGTTTGCTCTGTTTTCAGGGAAATTAAAAAAAGAGGGCCTGTTAGGATATTTTGTTCTGAGTGTACCAGCTTAGAAACAATTATATTTGAGTTTATTGCAAATATAGAGTACAAACTCATACAGATTCGTTTTCATCAAGGTTGCTCTCTGCTTTTATTTATTTATTTATTTATCTATTTATTTATTCATATTCAATTTTATTTTATTTTTTACAGTTCCCCCTTAACCCAGCATTATGGATTCAAATATAACTCCCCGAATAATATAAAAATGATCTGGGGTTGCTCTACTTCTTAGGATGGGAAAAACACAACACGGGAAATTAATGAATTTACACTCAGTAATAGAGACCATCCCAATACACTGTTACTCAACATTTGATATAATAACTGTGAGTTGATGATGCTCTAATCACTGATTTTTCTTGGAAGAGAGTGAATAACATACTACACTGAATGCGTGCACTTCCCCAAGATTCAGAGAAATATCTGCAACTCTGCTGGAGTAGAAAATCAAAGTCTAAAATTATGGGTACACACATTTAATTGATAAATATTTGAACTAGCTATGAGAGGTACAGAAAATGAGCAAGGTTAAGCTTATCCTTCCATCTCATATAATTAATTTATTTAGTGTTATATACATTATTGTGGTAAACAATATGAGATAAACAGTCAATATGAAGAAAGACACACAATACTAACTTGCAAGAACAGAAACAAAGTATGGTTGAAAGCGCTGAGCATTAGTTCCAACTGCCCAGGCAAAAAAAAATGCATGATGTAATGTTAATGAAGGAGCAAGGTCTGAAAAATATGTCAGCTAAAGTAACATAACAAATGGTAAAACATAGCTGGAGTATAACCAGATCAGGATACACAGGATTACGATGTGTAGAGGAAATGGAAAAGTAAACTGAAGATCCCTGTACATTAGATACGGATCAAAACATAAACAATAGAGCAAGCACATTAATGTGGAGTAGAAACACAGTGGGTCACATTGCTTGTTAGAAGTAATAAAGTAATGAATGAAATCCCTCCTCATGATAAAGCGCAATCAAGAAAATAGCAAAACATGTCTTTAAGACGGCAGACAGGTGAGACAATATTGACATGGAACTTTAACATGAAAACCAACAGTTACAACCAGAACTAGCAAAATGACAGGAATATAAAAATAAAAACTTTAATACATTAATTGTCTGCATCAATTGACTGCATTGTTTTTTGTTTAGATACATACAGTCATGTGTATTATTGCACTGCCTTAAAGACTGGTTGGTTGAGGCACAGATGGAACTTCAACATGACAGGTATTAAAATAGAACATCTTGACTACAGACTAATCTAAAACAAACTCTTCTGATTTTCTGTAAATGTTTAATGTCAACTAGCACTAGCAAAGTCTTACAAAAAAGTAAGCTTGGGCTAATTTTTCACAAATGCAGAGGGAAAGAAAATTCCAGATCATTAAGTAAGCAGACATTTAGGGAAAATTGATCAGAAAAACAGAATCATTTTACTTTCAGTTTAGCTGCAGAGTCAGCAAAAGAGAGAGTTTCTGACTATAAGAGAGATTTTAACAAAATAAAATGCAAAGCAGTGCCCATTAATAGCAATGACCCCTGAAAAGTACAAAGCTAGACTGGAAATAGTAACAGCAAAGTGTAAAAGGGCATGTGGCTACTTGCATGTTATGATCTAAAGCATCTGGAGTAAGCTGTATTTGAAAACAACAGGTGAAATATTATGCAGAAGAAGATGAATCACCATCAGGGAAAAAGAAGCCATGATTACATGTATACAGCTTGCAATGCACTAAATATAGTATTGCACACATTTCTCCTTGAGAACTCATTTTTAACAGTACATAAAATAATGGAGGCACTCCAGGAGATGACAACAAAAGTAATGCATGGACTTTACCAGAAGTTATAAAGAGAAACACTGCTGGAGTTTAACATGTAAGGGTCACCATATAAACATGTAAGATCCACAAATAGCATTTGTAAAGTCCAAGTGGGTACAATAAGAGACCAATCTGATGAAACAGTTTAAACTGGTCCAAGTAAATAACAGGAAATATTTTTATAGAAAGGACACTGATGTTTTGCAATAACCTTCCTAAAGAGAAAATATCATCTCAAGCAAAAGGTAGTTTTTTTAATCATTTTTATCTGATTTTCAAGACAAAAGAACAGATGACAAGAATACAAATACATTCAACAACTTTACAACATGTGTACACAAGCTGTGAAATACACTAACAGAATATTTGAACATTTTAAGTGAGATACAGTAGAATATCAAGGACAAAGGAAAAGGGAAGTATGTATACTAATTGTTAAAGGAGTTTCAATACTGATAGAAGAGGGAAAAAAGATAAATATGCTAGATTTGCAGTAGTAAGGGAGGAAAATTGTGCTGGCATGCATTTATATTTCACCTAAGACTGCTATTCTGGAGCTTAAGAAAAATGTGAGAGAAATAATCAGGGAATATTATTTAAAGGTGGGTAGTGGAATTTGATTTGCAACAATGGCGATATATCTGGGGGATCTAGAAGGGAACATATAACAAAAGAGAATAGATTTCTGAAGAAATTTATGCTTATAGTTGGTATGGAAGACATAAAATTGTAAGAACTCTGGAAGAATTTACATATTATTGCCCAAGTACAATAACTGGTGAGACTAAAAATAAAATATATTTCACAGACACGTGTATCTAACTGAAAGCTTCAGCAAACATCCAATAACTATTTCAGATCACCAATAACAACTAATATATAAATGCAGGGTAACAAAGTAAAAGTGAAACACTGGTGCTTCCCGACCTACCTGTTAAAAAGAGAAGAATTTAAAGAATTGGTAGTGGAAATTATTCAAGAGTTATTAGGGAAGATAAACTTTTTTCATAAGTTACGGCTAGTGAGTGGGATAAAATGAAAGCAGTGTTTAAGAATAGGGTCGAAATAAAAGCAAATCCTATATGGTTAAGCCGTAACAAAAGTTATTTAGAGGGGCTGACAGAGGTTAAAGTGTTGCAGAATAAGGGGAATTACACAGAAGAAGAAGCACATTTCCAGAATACTAAAGAGAAAATAAGGGAGCATCTGGATAACATGCATGAGTTTAGAAAGATTGCTGTTAAGCAACTGTTTTTTTTTTTTATAATAACTCCAGAGCACAAAAGCTTTTAGCACAATGACTTAGGCAACAGAAAGTAGAAAGGGTTGTTGCCAAACTTAGAGACCCTATAACAAGAAAAGTAACCAGAGATCCTGTAGTGGTATTATAATTACAGAGGATGTATGAGGTTCAACAATTAACAATTAAGATAGGAGGAGATGAGATAAAACAGTAACATACAGTCAATCTGCAAGAAAGTCTCCAGGAGCAGATAGTATTCCTGTGGAAGCTTGGAAGCTAGGTGGGAAGAAAGTGATGAAGATCTGGAAGGTTTTCTTTAATACTATTTTAACAGAAGGGGAAACACCAGTATACTGAAAAAAAGCTGTGGTGGCTGTAACACATAAAGGTGGGAAAGACCCATCAGATCCAGCTTCAGATAGGCCCATTTTGATTTTTAAACCATCCCTGAGATTCAATAAACTCCATGTAGGCTTCATGAGAAGCCTAAATGAAGTTTACATGTGCGCATGGTGATGCAGATGAGCAGCAGCATTGAGTACATATTCATGCCACACACTGCATTTAAATATAAAGAAGCTTGGTTTCAAGCAACACAAATAGCAAATCTGTTTACTTAAGTACACAGTAGGTTAGCAGAATTATGCAGAATGCCACAATGATTACCAGTGCCTAACATATAGTTATGTATATGGTCCAAATACAGTACAGGACAGTGCACACAGTGAAGAGTATTGTGAAATCCCATTCAAGACATTCTGTACCGAAGTTGTGTAAATGATTTGTAAGGGCATATGGACTGCCATGTAAAATAAACACTCAGAGGAAGTATATGTATCGAATGGGGACGCATAAATTGTAGGAATGAACAGCAGATGAGGGCATGTCAATGGAAGATAATTGATGGAGAAACACCAGTCACATATTAATATTGTACAGTATGGACTGCATAGTGAAAATTTGTATTATGTGACTGTCACACAAGCTGACATAACAATTTGGAAGATGTCTGTGTGAGATAAGCATCCTTATATGAACAATGCAGAGGACATCTATCAGGAATCTGACATACAACTGGGGTAGGGTGTATACTATGAAGCTGTGAAAACTGATTTGCCTGAATATGAGTGTAATCTCAGCAGAGGTCTCCAACAAGTGGGACACAGGTAAAGGCTCATGGACAACAGTAAAAGAACCAACCACAGTCATGGACAATATCAGAATAATCAACTATCAAACACAGATCCCCTGAATCTGGATAAAGTAACCAACGGTAAAAGTATAATATTCCAAAAAAGCAAACAACTCATTGGAATACACACGGCAAAACAACACTTTAATACAAAATAGTAAAAATATAAAACATGTGAGTGCTTTCACAGAGTCCTCTCTGCTTCCTCAGACATACTACAGTAACTGCTGCTCTTGTTTAAATAATGATACATCTAGGTCATAACCAATCAGTTAACAGCATCTTGATTGAATAAATAAAAGTTAAAGGCATACACTATACAAACACTATATAAACAATCAATAATATAAATAGTGAACTAAAAATATATGTAAAAAAATTGTAAAAGCATGCTCTATAAAATTAGATAGTGGTAAAACTGTAAAATATATGTACAAATGTACAAATATGTACAAATATTAAAAGATGTGACCAAACATAATAATCAATGTTTTCAAAGCCCTGTTTCTAAGAAAAGGTTTCAGTCCAGGTGGTCTGTCAGCCTGAAGCCTAATTATCCATTCTTGTTCTGAGGCTTCGGTCTTGTTGTTCATGTTCTCTCCTCTTTTATTATCTTGTATGATATGTAACACTAGAAGCATGAAGGTGTGTGTGGCTCCCTCCTTTATAACATGCATCGCTAACGCACTTGTCTCTTTTTTATTTTTAATGTCCCTTACATGTTCTAAGACTCTATCTTTGAGTAGCCAATTAGTTTTGCCTACATAGTAGGTTGGGCATTTTGTACAGAAACCAAAGTATACAACATTCTTACTATAACAGTCTGCATAAAAGCGTGTATCAATGCTGAACTTTCTAGTCGGGTGTGTATACTGCCCCCCTCCAAATATGAAGGGGCAGGCTGTACACCTTCTACATGGAAAGGTGCCTATCCTATCAGACATTGCATAGTGGTCTCCATCTAACTTCTTATAGCACAACTATCTTTTTAATGACATGTTGTTTTTGAAGGTAAACGATGGTGTAACCCCTATAACACATTCTAGTTCATCCACATTTAACAATATGCCGCAATTATTTTTAATTATATCACAGACTGTACTGATATTACTTGCAAATGTTAGTGGAAAACATATTACATCATTCTCTGGATACCTGGTTACTGTGGTACTGGTGGCATAGTTACTTTGGTTATCCTGGTTGGTTCTCGTCCTATCATAATAGGGCTTGTACCTCTCTCTTCTCTCATTCCAAGCCACTTTAATTTGTTTGTCTATATCTCTGGCTTTATATCCCCTTTCAATAAATTCATGTTTTAACAGGGTAAGTGCCTGGGACAAACTATGATCATCATTATATAGCCTCATGTATCTAACTATCTGTCCTTTGATCACATTGGCTTTAGTGTAGTTAGGATGCATACTACTACTATGGAGAACATTATTCTTTCTAATGGGTTTCCTGTACATGGAGGTATGAACATAATTGAGTGTATCTCTTGTAACTTTTACATCTAGAAACTCTATTTCTCTATTTGAGTATTTGTATGTGAAATTCAAAAAGGGGGTAATGGTATTAATGAAATTTAGAAATTGCTGCAAATTATCTTCGTTATCATGCAACAACAGAAAAATATCATCAACAAAACGTTTGTACCATATGATAGACTTAGCAAAAACGTTACCTGTCAAAATATTCTCAGTTTCCCATTGTACAAGTGCTAGGTTGGCGTAGCTATTGGTACAAGCAGTGCCCATAGCCACGCCAACCTTCTGTATATAAAACTTGTCACCAAACACAAAGATATTATTTTCTAGGATGATCTCAAGTAAGGTACAAATAAGTCGAATTTTGGTATTTTCTATCCCTTTTCTATTAAGTAGTTCCCTTACATTATCTATGCCCCAAGAATGGGGAATAACTGTGAAAAGGGACTCTACATCAAGGGTAACAAGCCAACATTGGTCATCTATACCCTCCAGATGTACACTAAGGTCTCTCAAAAAATCTTTAGTGTCCAATAAGACAGTAGTACATTCCTTAAGTATAGGATGCAGGTTTTTCTCAACATATATTGACAGTGGTTCTGTCACCCACCCCCAACTAGATACTATAGGTCGCATGGGTGGGCTTTCTATGTTTTTATGGACTTTTGGTAGACCATACATAATTGGAGTGACTGGGTACTCTATATTGAAATATTCAAAAAGTGGCTCAGAAATCATACCTGTTATTAACATATCAAACAAAAAAACTTGCAATCTATCTGTAATGGCTTTAACATGAGTTGCAGAAATCTCACAATAAGTATCAGTGTTACTTAAATGTGCTAACATACTTGCAATATATTTCTCTCTATCTAAAATAACAATACCGCCACCTTTATCTGCTGGGCATATTTCAGCACTTTTAAAGCATTTTAAGTCATTTAACGCTTGCTGTTCACATTTAGATAAATTATAAAAAACATTGGTAGCTTCATTACTAAGCACACTTCTTATTTGCTTTTCAAACACATCAATGAATAAATCAATCCCAGAATTACTGGAAGGAACAAAAGTACTAGGTTTTTTAAAAACATTATATTCATTGGATCCACCTTGAAAAATAGTTTTTAAAGACAGTGTCCTGCCAAATAGCTTCAGTTCTTTTAGCACATTCACCAAGTCTACTCTCTGGGCAGGAACAAAACTCAAACCTCTGTTCAATAACGTTTTTTGTACTTCAGTCAAGGAAATGGAGGAAATATTAAAAATCAAACCTGTTTGCTTTTCTTCAGGAACTTGTTCTGGTCGTCCACACTGTGGGGTCTCCTTGTCTTGCCATACTGGGGGCGATTGCATGACCTCCCTCATATTGGGAAAGGTTTTTCTAACAAAAAAGTCCCATTTTTATTCTTGGAAGAGCATTCATGAATGCTGGAATCTCTAGGTTCATAGGTTCATACTAGGCTATCTGCCCTAGGGCATTTATAAGCCTAGCCAGAGTGTGTTTGGCTTTCACCACCCATTTTAAATTAATTTTGCTATGCCCTTTTTCGAGGTTAGTATACTGTGTCTCTGTCTAACAGTGACAAAGAAGTGATACCCGGGGTAAACCTACGATCTCCCATCCACTCATCAAGATTCCTCTTGAAGAGAGTCAATGAGGGACTCTGCCTAACCTGGACTGGGATTTTATTCCAGAGTGAAGGGAGCCTCTGGGTTATGAATCTGTCCCTCCAGCATGTCCTATTTATTTCAGTGCTGAGGTTCAAGTCTCTCGAGTGCGTAGCTCGATGGGATTTGGATTTTCTGAGGTGCAGCATGTCCATTAATTCCGGGTTGGACATGGCTTTATACATCAGGCACAGATCGCCTCTGAGCATGCGGTATGCCACTGAGTAGAGCTGGAGTTTCTTTAACCGGGCAGCATATGGCATCTGTTTGAGCCCTTTGATCCTCTTGGTGAGGTACTTTTGGGGTCTTTCCAGTTGCTGCAGGTGTCTGGTAAGGTACATCCCAAAAGGGGTATTGTACTCAATTATGGGCCTGATGAGGGATGAGTAAAGAGGCACGATGACCTCCCCTGATCTAGATGTGAATCCCTTCATGATTAGGTGGGCTATATAAAATGTTTTTCTAACCACTTTGGCCATGTGGTTGTCAAATGAGAGATTGCTATCAACTTGGGTCCCCAGGTCCCTAATTACTTATTCTGTACTTAATGGATTACCACCTATGTGATAATTTGTGGGCACTTTGTTTTTGCCAAAGGGGATGACTATACACTTTTTGGCGTTTAGCTTGAGGCCAAGGCTCTGGCACTAGTTGTCTGTTTCTATGAGGCCCTTTTGGAGGATGCTTGTGTTGGCTGGAGAGTCGATTATGGCACCCAGTTTGCAGTCATCTGTGAACTTGGTCAGCCACAGTCCTTCCGTGTTGGCCTGTACCTCCGAGAAATATATGCTGAACAAGAGAGGTCCCAGGACTGAGCCTTGTGGGATGCCACTTGTAACTGTTTTGGAGTCTGACATGGCTCCAGCAATTCTAACCATGTGGGTTCTGTCCTTGAGCCAGTTTGCAACCCATCTAGTGACATAGGGGTTTATATTTCAGCTGGTGAGCTTATCTATAATGCCCGAGTGGGGTATTGTATCGAAGGCTTTTGCGAGGTCCAGGTAGGCTGTGTGGACCACCTTCCCCTCGTCAATGGCTTTGGTGACTGTTTCAAAGAAATCGACCAGGTTTAAGAGGCAGGATCTGCCCTTAACAAAGCCAAACTGGGTAGGATCCAGTGTCTGTAGGTCCCCAATATCTTTATTTATGAGGTCCATGATGATCCTTTCCATAGCCTTGCAGACCAAGCTAGTCAGGTTTATGGGGCGATAGTTTCCAGGATCCGTTGAGGCACCACCTTTGTGGAGAGGGACCATTGTTTTTGTACGCCACTCTTTGGGAACATATCCTGTAGTAAGGCTGAGACTGAACAGTAGTTTTATGTTTGGGTTTAGCTCTTCTTGGAGTTCATGTAGGACGCAGCCCGGGACACCGTCTGGTCCCATTGATGCTGTGTTTTTTGCTTTGGAGAGGGCGGCTCTTACCTGAGCATCTGAGATGTCAGGGGGGCAGCACTCTGCTGGGATAGATATTTGCCCTTTTGGGGGGGGGGAGAAGTTTGCGCTGAACCTGTCAGCTAGGATGTTGGCAATGTCTGTGGGTTTGGTGTATTTTTTGTCATTTTGGACTAATTCTAAGCATATCTGGGAATTCCCACCCAGGTTCCTAACATAACTAAAGAAAGCCTTGTGATTATCCTTAGTGTCCTGTACAATTTTTCTCTCGAAGCTGGCCTTAGACGATTTTATGAGTGCCCGTAGTTTTTTGCTAATACTGATCAGAGATGCCTTCCCTTTTTGGGATTTTGCTCTATCATGTAGTAGCTTCCTCCTTCTATTGTATAGTTTGTTTATGGCTGGGGTCCACCAGACAGGACGTCTGCCTTTGGAGGATTGGGTCTTGGTTTTATTTGGGATTGCATGATCCATGCATTCCTGAAGGTGTTCATAGAATGCATTTATAAAGGATTCTGCGGTCTGGACCGTATTTTCCACAGGCCCGGGGGCTTTGAAGGATTCCACCTCGGTTTTGAGGAGTGTGAAATTTGCTTTAGAGAAGTTTTTCTCTGTGGTTTTCTGGGCAGGGGCTGGGGTCGGGATGTGAATATCCAGTGAGATTAGTTTATGGTCTGATCTTACCAGTGAGGGATACACTTCTGGTCTGGAGCATAGAGTCCCCATGTTGGTGATGATCAGGTCCAGTATGTTTTCCACTCTTGTGGGAGTGGTAACAAGTTGTTCCATAGCATTTGAGTTTATAAATTCAAGTACCTTTGGGCTAGGGTGTTGGAGCTAGAGTAATGCTCCCAGTCTATGTTTGGGTAGTTGACGTTGCCCAATATAATGGTGTTTGGAGCGACCTTCATATTTTCCAGTGTTCTCAGAAAGGCCAAGTGGGGTTCCTGGGTTTGGGAGGGTGGTCTGTAGCAGGCTATAAACTGGAAGGCAGTTTTACCCACTGTTAGTTGCACATGGATAGTCTCTGATGCTTCGTGCTGTGCCACCAACCTGGAGGTGTGGGTATCTTTGACGAATATTGATACTCCCCCTCCTTTTGTGGTTTGGTCCAAGTTTTGGGGCCAAAAAGCATGGTATGAGGTATAACCTGGTAGTGCTGGGGTGCTCTCGGGAGCCTTGAACCAGGTTTCTGTTACTGCACAGATATCGATGTTCTCCATGCTAAGGAGAGTTTCAAGTGCGTGCATCTTGAGGTTTAGACTTCTGGCATTGAGTAGCATTACTCTTAGTTTTTATCCCTTGTGATACCTATGGGCGTGGGTTTGTCTTTTGAGCCTTGCCTAAAAAAGGCACTATGGGGGTAACAAGAGCCTTTGCCAATATCTGAAAGCCCAGGGGTGACAGGTGCAAGCCGTCCCTAGCGAAGCATCGTGGCTTGTCGAGCATGTCATCCCAGGCTGATAGGCATTGGATCCCCTTTGAATGACACCAATACTTAAGCCATTTGTTGAAATTGATCATCTTGTCTTCATATTGTGGCTTCATTCTTGGTGAGGGTAAGATGCTACTCAAGGTCAGGGTCATACCAGCCTGGGCTACATGCTCAGAGAGCTCCTCTATGTCTCTTTTCATGTAGTCCAGGGAGGTACGTCTCAGGTCATTCACACCAGCATGGACAATGACTGAGTCATATTTGTACTTGCCTTGGAGTGACCTGAGTGCTTGTGTTATGTGGCGGATCCTAGCACCTGACAGGCAGCTCACCGTGACCTTCTCCTTGTTCAGCCTGGTGAGCGGGACGTCAGTGTGCCTGGCGATAGAGTCACCTATTACAAGTGTATCAGGTGTGTTGTTTAGCCTTAAGGGCTGTGACTGTTCGGCACACTGGCTTTGTGAGGTATGTGTTGCACGTGTTTTGTTTTGGGGTAGTGGCTGCTTGGGTGTCTGCTTTGGAGGTCTCTGCTGCTTAGGCAGATTTTTATTTAGAGCCTCCGAGTATGTTTTTGTGTGTTTATGTGTTTGGTTTGCTGTCGTGGTAGGTCTATGTGAGACTGGAATTTTAGTGAGTGTGGTTTCCTTCTCCTCCTGACTGGTTACACCAGTACTGAGTTGAGAGAGCTTAGCCTCCAGTTTGGCTATATGGTTGCATCTCTCACATGTGTTGGAATTTGTTGGGAGGAGGAGAGGGTTGTCTGTGTACATGAGGCAGTTGTAACATTGCCTCAAGATTCCCAGATTCACCAGCTGGACCGGAGAGGAGATTGACAACTGACCTTTGGACATGCTAGAATAGTATTGGGAATTCCTTTATAATTGAAAAAAAGGGACAATGGGGAACAAGGTACTCAAGAGGAGTTTGTGAGGGTGTAGTGCTTTTAATTTTTTAGTGCTGACTTATATATTTGCTTTAGTGAGCAAGTGCCAGGTAACTCAAATGCAATGTGTTACAGGTAACTTAAATGCAAAAATGACAAACAGTAACTTTCTTTCAAGTGAAACAAGGAAATAAGTACAGTAAGCAATGCAGATATCACTAGGGATCCACAGAAGCGCTGAAAAGCCATGTTTTAGGTGGAATTGGCATTTCAGAGAAATAACAAGCAAACAAACAACAAGCATACAAACAAAGCTAGATTCAGCAGGCCTGGATCTAGTCTATGCTATAGAAAACAAGGTGTAGCAATTTCAGTAAGAAACAGTTCAAATATGCAGGCACTATAAGCCTTTAACCAGAAATTCCCAGCTCAGAAGGGCAGAGTCCAGCCTCTCCTCCCACAAGAGTGCAGACCACGAACCTTCTTAATGTAAAATAACTGGCCTGAAGTCCAAGTGCTTAAACCAGAACTAATACACTTTTAGAATAACAGACACTGAGCCCTCAATCAGCAGTTCCCAACTTAGAAGGATGTAAGCTACCTGTCCTGCCACCACAGTGCAGGCCACAAACCTTCCTAATGTAAAACAACTGGTCTGAAGCCCAAGTGCTTAATCCAAAAGACTTAGAATGATAGCTACACTTTAATAAAGTTACTACCAAGCAGTAATACATACAATTGAATACTTTAAAGAATGCCTGGATTAGTGTTCAAGTTATACAAACAAAGCTAGATTCAGCAGGCCTGGATCTAGTCTTATCTACAGCAAACAAGGTGTACCAATTTCAGTAAGAAGCAGTTAAAATATGCAGGCACTATAAGCCTTTAACCAGAAATTCCCAGCTCAGAAGGGCAGAGTCCAGCCTCTCCTCCCACAAGAGTGCAGACCAAGAACCCTCTTAATGTAAAATAACTGGCCTGAAGCCCAAGTGCTTAAACCAGAATTAATACACTTTTAGAATAACAGACACTGTGCCCTCAATCAGCAGTTCCCAACTTAGAAGGATGTAAGCTACCTGTTCTGCCACTACAGTGCAGACCACAAACCTTCTTAATGTAAAACAACTGGTCTGAAGCCCAAGTGTTTAAACTAAAAGGCTTAAAATGAGTTACACCAAGCAGTAATAAATACAATTGAGTACTTTTAAGATGACGCAAAAGCAAAATAAAGTAGGAAGAAACACAAATACAGTAAAAGCAGATAATTTTTTTTTTTTTCACAACTGAACTTCTTAGGTAACAGAAGGTTGAAACCTAGCATTGTTTATGTAACTAACACAGGCCAGTGCTGTATTATTTGATTTAACAACTGGTATTTCATCACTTCTAGTTGTTTTTGTTGTAGCCTTAGAAGTGCTGGCACCAACACTAGTTGCAGCATCTGAAGATGATTTACTGGGCTGTAGGTCATTGAAAATGGAGTTTTCAGCATCTATATGCAGTGTGCTTGTAACTGCTGTTCCTCTCTGCTCACTGCTGGTGTAGTCACGCCCACTTCCTGGTTGTTGTCTAGATGTTTCCTGTGTACTCCTCTCTCTGTTCCAGGAGAACACATTGCCCAGTTCAAAATCATGTAAATCTCAATGTATTTTTTTAGTTTTAGCGCTAGAGAGACGTTTCTCATATTGGCTAATATGTTCATGTAGCTGATCAATCTTGTCAGCTATTATTTCACTAGGAAATGTGTCAAAAATGTCATTGTGCAGTATATTAATTTCTTTAAGCAGCTCATCTTCTTCTGGTTTGAAGTAATCTATAAGAAGCTGCATATACTTAGCACTACATTCTAAGTTAAGACTTTGCCAACATTTGAGAAGGTCAGAGTATGCATGTCCATAACTGGGCATTGTCAACACTCTAAGACCTCTGGGTGCAATTCTAAACTTTAGCGATGCTACTAAGTGAAAATGTTGCCATTGAAGGCGCTTATATCTATATAGCTTATTCTCAAGGTTTCTAAAGCTTTTAAAAAATACTCATATTGATTATTATCAGTATTAAAGTGAATGTCAATTTGTCGCAGTATACCTTCAGCCAGTAAAAGATTACCAGCAGGGTTTAGTATAGAATTTAGTGTCTCATTCAGCTTCATCTGGCTATTCCTTCGGTCCTTCAGCCCCACATTCGTGGCTGACTCGGCATAGGTTGTCACCTCAAATTCATTTGCCATGTCCAGATAGGGGTAAAAATACAAAACTATCAAACACAGATCCCCTGAATCTGGATAAAGTAACCAACGGTAAAAGTATAGTATTCCAAAAAAGCCAACAACTCGTTGGAATACACACGGCAAAACAACACTTTAATACAAAATAGTAAAAATATAAAACATGTGAGCGCTTTCACAGAGTCCTCTCTGCTTCCTCAGACATACTACAGTAACTGCTGCTCTTGTTTAAATAATGATACATTTAGGTCATAACCAATCAGTTAACAGCATCTTGATTGAATAAATAAAAGTTAAAGGCATACACTATACAAACACTATATAAACAATCAATAATATAAATACTGAACTAAAAATATATGTAAAAAAACTGTAAAAACATGCTCTATAAAATTAGATAGTGGTAAAACTGTAAAATATATGTACAAATATTAGAAGATGTGACCAAACATAATAATCAATGTTTCAAAGCCCTGTTTCTTAGAAAAGGTATCAGTGAAACCTTACTATTTAGTCCAGGTGGTCTGTCAGCCTGAAGCCTAATTATCCATTCTTGTTCTGAGGCTTCAGTCTTGTTGTTCATGTTCCCACCTCTTTTATTATCTTGTATGATATGTAACACTAGAAACTTGAAGGTGTGTGTGGCTCCCTCCTTTATAACATGCATCGCTAATGCACTTGTCTCTTTTTTATTTGTAATGTCCCTTACATGTTCTAGGACTCTATCTTTGAGTAGCCGATTAGTTTTGCCTACATAGTAGGCTGGGCATTTTGTACAGAAACCAAAGTATACAACATTCTTACTATAACAGTCTGTATAAAAGCATGTTTCAATGCTGAACTTTCTGGTCGGGTGTGTATACTGCCCCCCTCCAAATATGAAGGGGCAGGCTGTACACCTTCTACATGGAAAGGTACCTAGCCTATCAGACCTTGCATAGTGGTCTCCATCTAACTTCTTATAGCACAACTGTCTTTTTAATGACATGTTGTTTTTCAAGGTAAACAATGGTGTAACCCCTATAACACCTTCTAGTTCATCCACATTTAACAATATGCCCCAATTATTTTTAATTATATCACAGACTGTACTGATATTACTTGCAAATGTTAGTGGAAAACGTATTACATCATTCTCTGGATTCCTGGTTACTGTGGTACTGGTGGCATAGTTAGTTTGGTTAACTTTGGCATCTAACTATCTGTCCTTTGATCACATTGGTTTTAGTGTAGTTAGGATGCATACTACTACTATGGAGAACATTATTCTTTCTCACTGTCACAACGGTGGTTCACTTCAGTTACACATCAGTGGAAGATGTGCATGGTGGTACATGAAGAAGGGTGCATTGTACTCAATTATTGGTGTGATGAAGGCTGAGAACTATGGCATTATTATGGCCTCTGATGTGGATGTCCTTCACATACTCAGTACTTGTGTTACATACAAGGGAGCAGTCAGCACTGTGACTACATGCTGGTGGATGTTTCACTTACCATCTACCTGAGGACACAGGTCACATACCTATTGGTCTGATTATAAGGTGTAATTTCCACATTATACTTGGGTTGTGTGTTTGATTTCCTGATGTAACAAATCCCCCTGTCTTTTCTTGTCATTGCAGTTGGTGTCATGGCTGTGGTAGCAATCTTTAGTATGTGCTGATACTGTCAACATTATACTAATATCACAGTTAGAGATAATGATTGCCCACAATCTGTAGTCCTTCAGGCAGTTGTTTGGACACAGGATATATATGTTATCTGTGATGTCCATCACTTAAATAATGGGTAAGAAAGGGCCTAGCAGTCAGCCCTGATCTACAGACTTGATTGATCACTGGACCCGAGCTATAGGTCACTTCACACATTTCAACATAGTGAGATGCCACTTATGTGATACACTGGTCTACCCACTTGGTAATATAGCTGTTTATGACCACATCTGACAGTGTTGATTGAATACCTCAGTGTGGATTTGTGTCAAATGCCTTGACCTGATAAAGTTTCACAGGAAGATACTATATGCCCCCGATGACCTCTTTGAGGACATCTATAAGATGTAACAGACATGATGCAACATTAGCAGCTCATACAGGTCTGTTGCACACAACCAGGATATTACTAGTGTCCATTTAGAAAAGGTCTATGATGAGGTGTTGGTCTACCTCACAGTTGAGGAGAGTCAGGATGTGTGTATACATGCATGAATCAAGTGCTGTCTCCTCATCTCCTATGGGTGCTTGTTGATGTACACCCTTCATTGGGGAACATAGCCCATATGAAAGGTGTGTTGAAATGTGTATTCAACCATATCAGGAAGGTGTAAGTGCTGAGTCACACCATAGGTGATATGTGATGTTGTCACAGTCCATTAATTTTGTATGATAGGCCTGGATGAAGGTAAGACAGTGCATACTGTCTATCTTGATCTGGCCTATTGTTTTGACACAATTTCCCATGCAAGTATCTTTGAGAAGCTCTCCCAGCTGGGGATTAACCCTTACATCACTAGATGGGTAACCAATTGACTCACTGGCAGAACACATGATATGAAAGTTGGTGAATCAACTTGTACCAGTAGAGCTGTCACCACTGGTGCACCCCAGGGATCTGTGCTTGGCTCTTGACTGTTTGGAATCTGTTTCTTGACAGTTCAAGCTAAATAATGACCTTTGGCTTTTCTGATTATTGTGTACTGGGTGCAGTCATTGAGCCCACCAATGATGATAACATACTACAGGTGGGGCTAATACAGACAAATAATTGGTGACAAAGCCACACAATCTACAAATAAATGAAGAATGTGTCTTTATTTTGATCTTCTGAAAAGTGGAATTCTGTGCTAATTACAGCATTGACAACAATCCTGCTATGCTGTAACTCAGTGATGCAACCACTGGGAACACACATAGATAACAATCTGAACTTTGACCACCAAGTGTCCACACTGGAACTGAAAGTCTGTGTTGTGCACATCATAAGGCATGTCATCATATTCAGATCTTAGGATTGGATGATAGTACTGTACTTGAACCTCATCATAAAACTAATAGTGTATAATGCTCTGTTTTACACATACCTCACCAGACACATGCAGCAGCTGGAGAGACCACAGGGGTTTCTCATCAAGAAAACACAGGGCCTACAAACCATCCCATGAAGTAAGGGGATAGAATGAAACCATATCTCTCTTATCATGGCAGAAGTCTGACTTTTGCAAGACTGCAGGTCAACTTATACTAAATGACATCAGCAGGGAATGTTATAGAGAAAATGTTGGGAGGCCTGCACGAAACAGATGTGTAGGCTTGTGCAAGTATCAAAATACTGTCAATACATGAGATTGGAGCAGTAACTGTAGGACACACATTTCTGCTCTTCTGTCTAGACACACACACACACACACACACACACACACACACACACACACACACACACACACACACACACACAGTTGACTGTAGTGAGAACAGAACCCCAGCCTATCTCAGTACACAGGCAACAGAACCCAGTACCATATACAAATGCCCTTGCACAAGTCTGAACTTTACGAGACTGCAGGTCATCTTATAGTGGATGACATCAGCACGGCATGTTGGAAAGAAGATGTTGGGAGGCCTGCATGAAATGTATGTGTAGGCATGTGCAAGTATCAAAATACTGTCAGTCCTTGGGACTGGAGCAGTAACTGCAGGATATGCACTTCTGCTCTTCTATCTAGACACACACACACACACACACAAACACACACACACACACACACACACACACACACACACACACACACACACACAAACAACCAATCTACCCCTTCAATAGCTCCCCCTACTGCAACCTCCCAGGCAGACACATACTCACATATGCATTCACACATGCAGCCCATCACATATGCACACTCATATGCCCCCGAACACTACCTGACCACTAAACTTCTTTTATGGCCATGTTCATTACCATGAGCATCAAGGAGCTGCCATGCTAATTAAGGAGCTGAATGATTCTCTGGCTAATTAACATATGCTTATCCCCTGGAATGCCTTGTTGACATTTTGCTTGGCTATAGAGACAACCCACTACAGTGCTGCATGCATTCATTTTTCAGTACAATGGTAAGGTTGGGCAGGATTCACGAAGGCTTGCACGGAGTGTAAGAGACGTGCAACACTCCATGCAACCTTGCGATCCAGGAACACCCCTAAGCTCCGTGTAAGAGACCAGCTAAAACGTCTCTTACACGGACTGGGCATGGACATGCTAAATACCTCACTTGCATCCGAAAGGTATGCAAATGAGGTATATTAGCGATCCACAAAGCAGAAACCAGTCCGTGTAGGAGACGTTTTAGCTGCAGAAATGTACTCAGTTGACAACTGAGTACATTTCTGCAAATTCCACAACGGAGCCATGTCAGCAGCAAAAAAAGGTTGCATATGACTCAGGCAGCATGCCAATGGCCAAATATGTGGCCATTGGCAATATAACCCAATGCCAAAATAATAAAATTATATATTTTTTTTTCGGCGATCGCTGATGTTTAAACCCAGCGCATCCCCGCGCAAACGGGCTGTGTTGTATAAAAACATAAAAAAGAAGGTTATAAACCCACAAATGTGGGTTTCATGCAATACATGGAATGACAATGCAGGGACCAGCAGACCAAAAACAACATGGCCACCGTGTAGTGGTTGCTAAGGGGGGAAGCTGAGTCTAAGACATGTAACTAAGCATTAGTAGGCAATCTCATGTAAATGAGGGTACGGATACTGAATCTCACAGTCACATAGCAAATGAGCACAGTCTGAGTAGTGTAAGAGATACATAAGGGGGAGGAATAGAGTAGGAGATAGGTGACATCACAGGGGGGAATGGTAGAAAGAAATGCAGTTCATTGGAGGCCAGTGTAACATGACAGATAACAGGCACAGATCATGGAAAGAGATGTGCCACTAGATAAGTCATGGAAAGTCAAGAAATGGAAGGTGTACACTGTTACTTACACCAAAGTTTCTTGCAGGGCGTGCATGCGGACGTGTGCACGTCATGAAGTGCGAGTAGGACAGTGTGCGTACGTGTAAGGCAGTCTGAGCATGTGGGAGCGTGTTGGGAGATGTTTAACACTGTTTGCGCGGGTGTGCGCGCGTGTAGGGCAGGCTGAGTATGTTGGAGGCTGTTGGCAGATGTGTAACAGTGTTTGCACTGGTGTACGCGCGTTTTAACCCGAATAAGTAGATTCTGAACCGTGTAAGCACGTGTGCGTGCGTGTAAGCCACTGTGAGCGTGTTTCTGATGGTATGCACGTTGCTCCCCCCAGAGGAAACAGAGAGGAAAAAGGAAGCAACAGAATTAATAGGAAGATAGCAGGGATAACTGCTGAAGCTAGCAGGTGAAAACAATTAGAAGCAGGCAATTACACAGGCAGAATAGTAGCCCAGCCCAGCACTTAAAACTCTGCAAACAGTAGTGCAGGATGTTTCCCTTAAGAGACACTGCAAGACAGGAGTAAGCTAATAGAAGTGAAAACTGAAAAAGCTTCACTCAGAGCAGAAATGTTAGGGGCTGCCATAGCTATCATAATGAGACATAGGCGACTTGCTGAGGGTGGTGACAATGCAGATGGTGCCAGACAACCCACAGTGAAGAGATGGAGAAGAGTGTACAGGCCCAGGGTCACCTACCATGGGTTACATGAGCTGGAAATAGTAGAGCGCTATAGAGTGGACAGAGAGCTCCTGCAGCAAATTGTTGAGCTGTGCAGGCCACGCCTCACACACAGAACCAACAGAGGGGAACCCATCCCAGTGGAAACCAGGGTATGTGTTGGCCTAAGAATACTAGCAACAGGTACCTTCCAGAGACCAACTGGCGATATGATGGGGATATCACAGGCATCAGCCTCCAGGGTACTGCACCAGTTCCTGGATGCCATGTCAGCACATGTCGGTGATCATGTATATTTCCCCAATGCCCGTGAGGTATTGGCCAGCAATATGCGTCTCTTCCATCAAATGGCGGAATACCCTGAGGTACTGGGTGCAATAGACTGCACGCACATACGCATCAAAGCACCAGCCGGTGAGCGGGGTAGGGCGTACATTAACCGCAAGGGCTTCCCCTCCATCAACTGCCAGGTCGTGTGTGATGCCCAGGACATAATAATGAATGTGTGTGCTGGCTGCCCTGGGAGTTACCATGATTCCCACATCTGGCATTTGACGCAGCTGTACCAGACATTTGCCAATGGGGACATCCCACACGGACACCTAGTGGGGGATGCAGGTTATGCACTGGAGCCGTGGCTGATGACACCCATCAGAAATGCACACACACCTGAGCAGGAACGCCATAATGAGGCACACGCACAGACACGTAATGTAATAGAGCGTGTGTTTGGGCTGCTCAAGTCACGGTTCCGGTGTCTGGACACATCTGGTGGAGCCTTGCAGTACACACCAACTACATGTACCCAAATTGTCATGGTATGTGCTATGCTACATAATATGATCTTGCGAAAACAGCTGCAGCAGGACCAGCATAGGGCCAGGCCAAACAGCCCCCCACCATTGCCAAGGCCATCACAGGCAGAGCGTGACTCGGAGGAGGAACAACCTGAGCCTGCCGCAGTAGGCAGAAAGAGGCGTGCCCAGTATGCCCTGGCCTTGGCAAAGAGGCAACGCATAGCACATACACTGGCTCAGTAGGAACCCTGGGAATGATACCCCCTCTGACTCACTCAAATAATAACACGGATGCCTAAAATGACATGACCTGCTCACAAACATGTACAGGGAAGTGTAATATGCGCATCTGACAGAGGCAGCCCTGCAGCACCACCTGAGGCATGAATGCTATGTGTTAAGTAATGTAACACCATGTACTATATGCACACCTGAGCATCCTGACTAACATCCACCCTCACCAAGCATGAAGCCACAAAATGACGATGGGATGATCAAGTGCAATAACTGGCTGAAGTAATGCAGTCAGTCAAAGGGGAGCCAATGTGTTTCAGGCTGGGAAGACATGCGGAGCTTGACATGATGCACCACCTGCTAGGGGTGGTGTGCACCTATCATGCCATGCCCCATGGATACTGGCAAAGGCTGTCAGTACCCACAGCATGCCCTGAATAGGTAAGTCTCAAAACACAAACCCACCTTCATAGGTTCTACAAAGGATAGGAACCTAGATGTAATGCTACCCAATGACAGATGTATAAACAGCAAGATGTGTGCAGTGTAAACGCACACAGTATGGAGAATGTAGATACCAGTCCTGTAATAGAGAACTGGGCAAGGCTCACATCAGCACCCTAACACTACCAGGTCACACCTCATACTGTGCTGTACAGCCGCAAAACATGGAACAAGCTACAAAAGGAGGGTGACTAGCAAGAAATGGCAAGGATAACCACACCCCCATGTTGGTACCACAACAAGAAGCAGCATGGAATAGCCATTGTCAAATACCAATGGCTAAAACTGCCTCGCAGTATATAGCCTGCTGCAGACTACTGTCCTAATACCAGGAACAGCACCTGGCCTATGTCGGAATACATGAATATATCAAGCCCCCCAAACCACATTATATTGCTTGACTGAAAATACCCAGACATACACTGGTAGCATTGTACTAGCACCAACACAGTAGGAGAAAATTACCCAGATTCCATAAACCAAAATGCCCAGGAACAATGTACCACTCCCACAAGAGGGGTAAGCATACTGGATGTGATAATCAGCAGCATGTGTACTGGATGGCAAGATGAGAAGTGTACCCCTCACTGGTAAGACCAGACCATAGAGTAATCACACTGGATATACACTTCCTGACCCCAGTCCCTGGCTAGAATACCACAGTGAAAAACATGTGTAAAGTATAGGTTGCAGCCCTCAAAACCGATGTTGAATCCACAAAAGGCCCTGTGCAAGTGCAGAATATGGGACACACCACAGAACATGTTATACAGACATTCCATGAACACAGCCAGGAATGCTTGGAGTATGCAATCACAAATAACAACAACACACAATGCCATACACGCAGGCATCTGGCATGCTGGCCTCCAGCCATTACCAAACCATGCAAGAGAAAGAGGAAGCTACCACATGATAGAGCAAACATAAAAAGGGAAGTAATCACTGACCAGTAGTATGGCAACAACATATGTCCACACATACAATCCACTAAGTCCAGCCACAACAAGTAGAATCTGTGAATCCAGAGGCAATGTGACGCCAGTACCAAGTACACAGACAACCACAACACCCCCCAATAAATACAAATATATGTGATAGATGCATCCATGTATCCAAACCAGAGGCTGAGCTCCAACAATTCAGTACTGTCAAAACTAGTCAGGAGGAGAAGGTAACCACATACACCACAAACCCAGTCCCACATAGACCTACCACAACTGTAAACCAAACACATAAACACAGACAAATATTCCCGGCGGCCTTAATTACAAACACACCACACCAACAGAAGCCTCCAAAGTAGATCACAAGCAACCACAACCTTCAAACATAGCACATGCAACGAATAGTACGCAAAGCTAGTGTGCCAAACAGTCACAGGCCAGAAGGAGAAACAACATGCCTGATACAGTCGTAATAGGTGTCTGTATAGGCAGACACACTGCTGTCCCACTCACCAGACTGAACAAGGGAAAGGGTAGAGTAAGCTGCTTGTAGGCTGCCACAAAATGCCACATAACACAAGTACGCAGGTCACCCCAAAGCAAGCAGAAATATGATGCACTCAATGTCCATGCTGGTGTGAATTACCTGAGATGTACCTCCCTGGTCAACATCAAAAGAGACATGGATGGTCCCTCTGAGTATGTACCCCAGTGCGGGATGACACTGGCTGTGCGCAGCATCCAACCCTCACCAAGAATGATGCCACAGTACAAACACAGAATGCTCATGTTTAACAGCGGGCACAGTTACAGCTGTCAGTCCAAGAGGGTCTAATGTGTGTCTGCTTGAGATGTCAAGCATGACAAGCCATGCTGCTGTTCCAGGGATGGCTGTCAGCTGTTACCCATGTGCGTCTGGATACTGGATAAGGCCTTTGCCGCCTCCATAGAGCCGTATGTAGGCAAGGCCAAAAAGACTACCCACCACCCTAGAAAACATAAGTGGTAGGAAACATAAGGGTAATGCTGACCAATGCCAGATGTGTAAACTGCAATATGCATGCCCCTGAGGCACTTCCCATTATGGAGAACATTGATGTCTGTGCAGTGACAGAAGCCTGCTGAAAGCCTAGTGATAACACACCAGCACTACTAGGTTATACCACATATCATGTGTTATGGCCCCAACACCTGCACCAGAACATCAAAGGAGGGGGAGTATCCATATGCAGCACAGACACCCATATTGCCAGGTAACTGACAATGCACAAAGCAGCGGCCACCACCCATGTGCACATAACTGCAGTCAAAACTGCTGTACAGTCTGTAGCATGCGACAGACCACACTCTCACACACAAGAACTCCACCCAGGCATCCGAAGACACTGGACAGTATGAATGTCCCACCAAATACCAGACAAGGTACACACAAAGTACCACATAGGTGTCAAACCATTATGTATGCAAGGAGTAATCAGGGACCTAGGGACACAGGTCGACATTAATCTGTCATGTGACACCCACAATGCCAATGTGGCTATGAAGACTGTTGATACTGGACACCGTATCATGAAAGGATTCACATCAACATCAACAGAGGTCACTGTGCCGCTGTACTGTTCCCTTGTCAGACCCATAATCTAGTACAATGACTCATATGGGATATACCGTACGTGACACCTGCAGCGGTTCGGAAGACCTCATAGTTACCCCACCAACAGGATAAAGGGTGTGAAATATATGTCATATGCTGCCTGGCTGTAGACACCCCAGCTGACTGCAGTCACACACTGCCTACACAGAGGCATTGTATGTCTGTTGTACAAGGCCATGTCCAACACAGGAGTAATGGACATGCTACACCACAGGAAATCAAAGCCATTGGAGCTGTGAGAGTCACAGATGTCAGCCTCAACACATAATGAAATAAGATGTGCTGGAGGGACAGATACATAACCCATAGGCTCCCCACACCCAGAAACAGGATCGCAATCCATGGTAGGCAGAGCCCCTCACTGACACCCCTCAACAGGAATATTGCCAAGTGGATGGATGACCGTACATGTATACTGGGGGTCCCCACTGTGTCACGACCAGACAGAGTCACAGTGAAGAACCTCATAAATGGCCATAATTGAACATAGCAAGGGGTGTTGAAAGACACACACACTCTGGCTAGGCTTACTAATAGCCTAGGGTGTGTAGCCTAGTATGAACCCATGAACCTATGAAGATACAAAATGTACAGGACACTAAGGATAATCACAAGGCTTACCCAACTGATGGTAGGAACCATGTTGGGCATCCACAGATATGCTCCGAATCACACAGATATTACAAACAACATACCAAACACACAAACATATTTCTAACATACAACCTGTCAGGTGTAGTGCAAACACCCCCCCCCCGAGTGCAAAATACCTATCCCAGCAGACTGATGGTCCCCTGACATTGCAGATGCTGAGGAAACAGCCATCATCTGCAAAGCAGAACACACAGCAGCAAAGGTATGTGATGGTGTCCTGTGCTGAGGCCAACATGGACTCCAAGAATAATGGAATGCCAAATCACACTACTGCCCAATGTCAGCCTTACCACAGGATATGTACCCAAAGAGCAGTGTACAACAACAGTGGTCCATCACAACAAAGGTGTTGCCTGAATGGATACTCCAAACTACCACCCCAGGATCCTGACAAGCTTGTTCTGCACAGCTATGGAAAGGATCAGTATGTACCGCAGACAGAAGGCTATTGTGGACCTACTGATACTGTACCCTACACACTGTGGCTGTTGTAACTGCAGAACCGGCCCCTAAACATGTCTGACCCATTTGAAGCAGTCATTAAGGTCATTGATGAGGGCAATGTGGTCCACACAGCGTAGCTGGACCGTGCACATGCTTCTAGACAATACCGTACGAGTTCAGTATGGATATGTTCACCAGCTTAAATATACACCCCTATGTCAGTAGAGGGGTTGCAAACCAGACCAAGGACAGAACTTACATGGTCAGACATGCCGCATCCATGTCAGACTACAAAGGGGATATGAGTAGCATCCCACAAGGCCTGGTCTTGGCCCCCCCCCCCCCCCGTTCTGTATATATGTCCCATAGGTATAGGCCAACATGGAAGGACTGTGACTGAGCATGTATGCAGAGGAGTACAAACAGCCCACCATATCCGACCCCCAGCTGACACAAGCAACCC
This sequence comes from Protopterus annectens, assembly GCF_019279795.1. NCBI lineage: Eukaryota > Metazoa > Chordata > Ceratodontiformes > Protopteridae > Protopterus > Protopterus annectens. The sequence goes on along the minus strand of NC_056739.1, from coordinate 1,770,063,497 downwards.
ACAAAAGGGCCACCTACAAACAGACAACTGTAGCCATAGCCATGTCAGCAAGTTAATTGCAGAACTGTGTATAGACAACCACCGTGGATATACAGTAAGTGCCCTCAAATTACCACACAGGTGTTAACCCATGAGGTACCTAACATGTAATGTGAGACCTGGGTACAAAAGGTGATAAATATCCTGCACTGGACAAACATGTGGCTGTAGTGTTCGCAGAAACATGTACCATATACCCACCCAAACATGGAGGTTGGCAGATGTAGATAAGGGGAACTCACTGTGGCTCTGCAGCCATCCTCCATCAGCGTCACAACTGACTACAATAGCCCCTGTGGGATATACCTCAGCAGACACCTCCATCAACTGTAAAGTCCACAACAGTACCCCACCAGGGGTAGCAAAGAGCATGAACAGATGCCATGTGTTGCCTGAGTAAACAAACTGCAGCCCCACACACCGCCATCCTTCCCAGCTACAGGAAAGCTGTGCCTGATGTATGAAGCCATGTCCAACCTGGAATGAATGAACATGTTGCACCTTGTACAATCTGAATGGCAGTGAGCTATGCACATGAGAGACCTGAACCCCAGCACTGACATACATAGGACAAGCTGTACAGAATGATCCATAACACAGAAGGCACCCCCACACTTCAGTAAACTCCTGGTACAGGTCAGCCAGAGAGCCACATATCGACACCCCTCAAGAGGCATCCTGATGAGTGTATGGGAGATGGTAGGCTACCCTGGGTATCATTGTTATGTCAGAGGTAGACGGAGGCACAGTATACTAACCATGACATATGTCATGGCAAACTCCAGTTACAATGTGTGTCGAAGGACAAACACACCCTGTGAATAGCATCAGAAATAGCCTAGGAAACATCGCTATTGTTTGCCAATGTCCACCCATGGTGTGGAATACACTAGCAATGTTGGACGAGCCTGGTGTAGGTAGTCCATATCTGAACATATTGCAACATGGTCATATGTGCACAACTGGCCCCTACACAGTCTGTTGTGCTCACTATGAAGATGTCAAGCAGTCATAGGACTAAAGCCCAGGATACTGTCCACCACAGTGAAAGTACCGAACCAGTACACTATACGGTACTACAGTGTTAGGTCATTATGAAAGTATGTTGAGAACTGTCTGCAAAGTATCCCATGCAATCCCTGCAGGCACAGTATAATCCCTGTTGTGGCAGACACAAAGCAGTTGGCCAGTTAGTACACAACATGACACCCAACACACAATCATAAACGTGCAATATTGTTGAAGTTCACACACACCCAAATATGTGGTGGACTTCAGAGTGCAACATATGGAAAGCTCACACTGGGCATGCTCGCACACTTTGATAAATGAGGCATATGTCAGACAACATGCCATGGAAAGGCTGAACTGGGCATGCTCACACACTTAGGCCATATCTCCATTTAGCAGTTGGCCACACATATCTGGTATTTGTACGTGTCAGTTCAGGAACCAACCACAACACAGCAATCAGCTCAGTGCACACAGTAAATGACCACAGAGACATAAGTGATATAGTGGATCGCCATCATATGCAAACATCTTCCACAGATACACAAGTTGGTCATAGGAACAGGGAATGCTATGGCAATAAAGACCTGCAAACAGTAGAACAGCACAACAAATATTGTGCATCTGACAATTGAACATATGGGTGTAGAGGTCAATACTAAGCTTCTTGCCCCAGGGAATGACAGCTCAGCCAGAGTGTGTTTGGCATCTGCATCCCCAGGATAGTAGGCTACTGTGCCACTGTAAAGTAGGTCACAGAAGGCAGCATGTGAGGCTAGTGAGCTGTACCTCTGTCAAGCAGGGGCACCATGGAGGTCTCAGGGATTGAATGTGCTAAGCCACAGCCATGTTGTCGGTGTGTGCTGTGAGAGGGTTGCTGAGGATCTCTGACAGTAGGTGTCCGTCAATAACAGACTGAGGGGAGCCCTATCTGCATTCTCTGGATGATTCCACTGTCAACACTGTGTTGTAATGAGTATGTGTGAATGAAGTACCATGCCAGAACTGTCCACAGATGTCCTCCCTCTGTGGGCTACAGCTCTGCAATGTATTAGGTCACTCTGTCTGTTGTACGGCGCATATATGGCTGGTGTACAGCTGACAGGTGTCTTGTTGTGGAGCAGTCATGGGTATATGTGGGATAGCATGACCAATGCAAACTGTACACATGCTCATAGAATGCAATTGTCAAGGATTATGCTGAGTGGCCAGTATAGTCCTCCAGCATGGGTCCTCTGAAGTCATCCACCCCAGTCTACACAAGTGTAGAGTCTGCTTGTGCTAAACACAGTTTGTGTGCAGTGACAACCTTGCCTGGGGGTGGAGATGAGATATGGATGTCCAGGGAAAGGTGGGTATGGTCAGATATCAAAAATGGTGGTCTACCTCTGGTGTGGAACAGTGAGTACCACGTTGCAGATGGGCAGGTGCAATATGTATTCACCCATGTGGCTGTGGTGTGTGGTTCTGCCATAGCACATGGACCCACAAATTGTAGTGGCTGTAGGGTAAAGTGGTAGAGGCCTGAGTAGTTCTCACACACAATGTGCCTGTACCTGATGTTAACAACTGGAATGGTGTATGTGAATACCTGCATATCCTGGCACTGTTCCCAGGGAAGCTAAGTGTGTGTCCTGGATGTGGGTGTGGTGTTCTGCACTGGTTGTGTTGTGTGTTACAGGTCCTGTGGTCCCAAAGTATGGTATAGAACATAACCTGCCAGTGTGATGTGCATATCTGACCCTGATGTAGGTGGCTGCCAATGCATATATATGCTATCCCCCACCTGACAGGTAGTACTACATCTACATACCTCTGTAGAAATAAAGATGTCAGCACCCTATAAATACTACAGGTGCAGAACAGATGCCCAGTAATTTGGATAGTGCGCTCTGCTAATGCGGCTCCCTCAAGTGTCATAATATAGTTAGGTAGGGGTTTGCATCCTGCAAATGTTCAGTGTGTGTGTGTGTGTGTGTGTGTGGGTGAGTGGGGTTTGTGTGTGTGAAAGGGAAATGTCCCTTTTGGCAACTGGGAAAACACACTACAGGATGCACATTCCTCTTTCTAAACACTGATGATGTCAGCACCCTATAAGTACAGAAGGTGAAAGACAACCACCCAGTAATGCGAATAGCGTACTCTGCTCATGCGTCTGTCTCGAGTGTCATAACATAGTTAGGTAGTGGTTTGAATCCTCCAAATAGCAAGTGTGTGTGTTTGGATGAGGGGGGTTAGTGTGTGTGCAATTTTGTGTGAGGGAAATGTCCCTTTTGGCAACTGGGAGAACACACTACAGGATGCACACTCCCCTTTCTAAACACAGATGATGTCAGCACCCTATAAGTACAGCAGGAGAAGTGAAACCTTCCAGTAATGCAAATAACGCCCTCTGTTAATGCGTCCGACTCGAGTGTCATAACATAGTTAGGTAGGGGTTTGAATCCTGTACATGCTCAGTGAGTGTGGAGGGGGTTCGTGTGCGTTCAAGACTGTTTGAAAGAAGTATCCCTTTTGCCAACTAGGAGAATACACTACAGGATGCACATTCACCTTTCTAAACACAGATGATGTCAGCACCCTATAAGTAAAGCAGGAGAAGGGAAGCCTCCCAGTCATGTGAATAGCACGTTCTGCTAATGCATCCGTCTCAAGTGTCCTAACATAGTTAGGTAGGGGTTTGAATCCTGTACATGCTCAGTGAGGGTGGAGGGGGTTAGTGTGTGTTCAAGACTGTGTAAAAGAAGTATCCCTTTTGCCAACTAGGAGAATACACTACAGGATGCACATTCCCCTTTCTAAGCACAGATGATGTCAGTACCCTATAAGTAAAGCAGGAGAAGGGAAGCCTCCTTGTAATGCGAATAGCGCGCTCTGCTAATGCATCCGTCTCGAGTGTCATAACATAGTTAGGTAGTGATTTGAATCCGGCAAGTGTGTGTGTTTGGATGAGGGGGGTTAGTGTGTGTGCGATTTTGTGTGAGGGAAATGTCCCTTTTGGCAACTGGGAGAACACACTACAGGATGCACACTCCCCATTCTAAACACAGATGATGTCAGCACCCTATAAGTACAGCAGGAGAAGGGAAGCCTTTCTGTAATGCAAAAAGCGCGCTCTGTTAATGCGTCCGTCTCGAGTGTCATAACTTATTAGGTAGTGGTTTGAATCCTGCAAGTGTGTGTGTTTGGATGAAGGGGGTTAGTGTGTGTGCAATTATGTGTGAAGGAAATGTCCCTTTTGGCAACTGGGAGAACACACTACAGGATGCACACTCCCCTTTCTAAACACAGATGATGTCAGCACCCTACAAGTAAAGCAGGAGAAGGGAAGCCTTCTAGTGATGCAAATAACGCGCTCTGCTAATGTGTCCATCTCGAGTGTCATAATATAGTTAGGTAGTGGTTTGAATCCTGCAAATGGCAAGTTTGGGTTAGTGGGTGTGCAATTTTGCATGAGGGAAATGTCCCTTTTGGCAACTGGGAGAACACACTACAGGATGCACACTCCCCTTTCTAAACACAGATGATGTCAGCACCCTATAAGTAAAGCAGGAGAAAGGAAGCCTCCCAGTAGTGTGAATAACGCACTCTGCTAATGCGTCTCTCCCGAATATCGTTAGGTAGGAGTTTGAAACCTATAAATGACATGTGTGTGTGTTTGAATGTGGGGAGTTTGTGTGTGTGCATTTCTGTATGAAAAACATGTTAGTTTTGGCAATCAGGAGATCACACTACCTGATGCACATTACCCTTTCAAAATACTGATGTTGTCAGCACCCTATAAGTACAGCCAGAGAAGAGGAACTATCTAGTAAACCGAATACTGTGCTTTGCTAATGCGTTTCTCTCACGTGTCATGACTTAGTTAGATAGGGGAATGAATCCAGCAAATGGCAAGTGTGCGTGTGTGTGGGGGTAGTAGGGTGTGTGTAAATGCAAGTGTGAGAGAACAGATCCTTTTGGCAAATACTACAATACACCAGATGCTGCATACTCCCCCAGTAAACACAGGGGATATCACCACACTATCAGCACAGCCAAACAGGGCTAGTTGGCTAGTAATGCCAATAGTGCGCTCTGCTACTGTGTCTATTACCATTGTCAGAGAACAGATAGGTATGTTTTGGTAACCCACAACTGCCACGTGTGGTTGTGTCACACAGTATGACCTTGTGTGGGTCTTTGTATATAACAATGCATGCCATTGCCTAAGCCAGCAATGGCATTGCACACATGATGTATGTGTGTGACACATACACATAAATACCTGTGACCTGCAGTAGTTACCATGTCTGACACATGCCTCGAGTGGATAAATGGTATTTGCAATGTATACCAATATGACTGTGTCTTACTGTGCAGGGTCTGCACGTGGTATGTCTCTATACAGTGTGGGTGTATATGGTGAAATACCTACAGCAGGGGATACACATCTGGTCTGGGCCATATAGTGTACATGTAGTCGATGTACAGGTGCTGCATGTTCCCACCTGTTGTGGTAGTGGTAACATGTCTTTCCACTGCAATTCAGTGACCACATGCTGTGAACCCTTCAACTAGTGTGTTGTAGCTACAGTAATGCTCACGCACAATGTTTTGGCTGGATGCAGTCCAGCCATATAAACACAGTTCTTGAGACTGTTATATTGCCAGTGTTCAAAAACAAGCGCTGCAGTAAAACCAACCTCACCAAAGATAGCAGCCACACCAGTCCAGTAGTTTAGGCAATAAGGCTCACAATCAGGCAAAAGATCCAAACAGATTTATTAACGTGTCAAAAATATTTCAGAAATACACTCCACACACGTTTTCGTCAATATAAAAGACTTCATCAGATACAACAAGATCCAACGTTCAACACATTTAAATACTATAGCAAACCACTAATTGATAAATTGGCCAGTCATTAATTAAACATTTAAAGTGAAAAAGCCAAATAAAACCACATATTCCAACAAATGAAGCTGCCAATGCATTAAAATATGTCGAAATACATCCTATTCCACAGAAGCACTGAACTAAAAACATAAATACATATCTATATTCATTTGCTAATATAAATCTAAAAATAAATAGTACAAATAATGAATATATAAAACAACTAAGCACTATTAAATTTAGATGTAATGTGCTTTAATTTTTAAAAAAGGAACAATCGAAATGGATTCATTAAGACCGGGGGGTCTATTGGCCTCCAACAGAATCTGCCAATAGGTTTCTTTGTGGGCCAAGCGTGCCTCCCAAGGACCCCCCCTAATGTCTTTAGGAACCACATCCAAAACAAAAAACAAAAACTTAGCATTGTTACATACAGTAGTGTGTTTATACAGGGCACTAGTATTTTTGCACTTAGAGATGTCATAAATGTGCTCATAAATGCCTAGACAATAACCTTTCGGTTTTGCCAGTAAACGCTGGGCATTGTTGGCATATGGCCAAATAAACCAAGCCACCAGTTTTACAGTTGTAATGACCCCTGACCTTGATGTCCCTGCCTCTACTTTCCAAAAACACTTGACTAGCCTGAAGTATATACTTGCAAGAGGAACAATGACCACACTTAAAAACCCCCACATTGGGTCTAGAGTGCAAGGTAGGGAAATGTTGTTGCTCTAAAGTCTTTTTAATGTTTATACCCCTCCTAAACACAGTTTTAACATCCTTACCCTTGAAGGTATCCAGGTCGGTCAACTCCTTAAAGGTATCCCATTCCCTTTCCACAATACTTCTTATGTGAGAGGCATTTCCACTAAACTGTGTAATAAAGGTAAAACTACCTGCAAACTGGTCAGCTTTACTATTGGTAGTATTCTCTAAGGTGTTACCACCAGGCCTACCCAAAATGGGAGCAAATCTGGAAGATCTAGCTAGAGTAACCTCCTCTTCAACGGTCTTAATCAAGGATACAGGGTAACCCCTTTCTAAAAATAATTTTTGTAGGGTGCCACATTCCTGCTGATAATCCACATCTAGGGAAGTCATCCTGGAAATACGATTACTGCCCCTTAAGTATCCCCTCTTTTGAAAATTAGGGTGTGAACTCTGATAATGTAAATACCCATTGGAAAATGTGGGTTCTGATAAACACTAGATTTAAACCCACCATCAACCGTGGTAAGTGTTACATCCAAATAGTTGACACTATGCTGGGAAGTATGATATGTAAACCTTAGAAAGTTGGTGGTAGTATGGATGCACTGAATAAATTTCCCTATATCCCCCACGGCACCTGTCCAAAAGATACAAACAACGTCAAGAAAACGGACATAAAAGTTCCAAGATTTAGAAAAAGGGCTATCCAGGATAAATTTCTTTTCCCAAATATGCATAATAATATCAGCAAAGGTAGGTGCACAATTAGCCCCATTGACACACCTGTTTTTTGATGGAAGTATTCCCCAGAAAAGAACACAAAATTGTTCTTTAAAACTGTTCCCATTAACTCAGTAATGGCATGCACATCATTGTTAGTAATGTTGGGGCATTCCCAAAGGGCCTCCTCTAACCATTCAAGGCCTAGTTCGTGGGGAATAACAGAAAAAAGATCCACCACGTCGATGGTCAAAAATACCAAATTAGGTACAAATAATTCTGGTGTTACTTGGCCAAAAGGCCAGGAATCTTTTAAAATGTATTCTTCCCTACCCCATAGTTCTTTCAATTTCCAATCCAAAAATTTGGATATAGGGTGTGTTTTAGAACCTTGGGAGGCCACTATAGGCCTTAAAGGGGGGTCAATGGGGTCTTTGTGCACCTTGGGAATCCCGAAAATGGATGGTATTCTGGGGTCTGGATTAGAAAGGAAGGTATAAACTGGGAAGTCAATAACCTCCTGATCTAGTAGGTCCTTAACAACTAGATCAATCTTGTGGTAAGAAATATGAATTTCATTCAGGGAGGCAGAGGTATATTTCTGATGGTCATGAAGGATGTCATACATTTTACCTTGGTAAACCAAACTATCCATAATGACCGTCCCCCCACCCTTGTCGGGCTCCATAACCCTAAGGGTAGGGTCACCCCTAAGATTTTCAAGTAATAATCTCTCCTCTTGTGTTAGGTTAGCCCCAAAACGGTCCATACCTAACTCCTTCCTAAACCTACCCTCGATCCTTTTCTCAAAATTTTTGAGCTGTGGGTGAAGAGGGGGATTAAAAGTACTAGATCTCCTCAGAAAAATACCAGGAGTGGCGTTTGAATTACCCAGTAGGTGTTCCAAATTTAGTTTTCGAGTAAAAAGCTTAAGGTCCAGGATAGCTGATATTAAATTACTGGATTTCTTAGGCACATACTTAAACCCTTTTGTAAATAACTGAAAACAACAATCTGATATAACAAAATCACTGTAGTTGTAAATATAGTAATTATTGTAAGAATGCAAAGTGTAGTCTCCCAAAGGGGTAACAACATGTTCGTAGTTTCTTACCAGTGCTGTCTCTGATTTCTCTTCCACCCTCGGGTGTATCCCCCCTCCCCCCTCTCTGTACGGAGGGGTCTAAGGGTGAAAATTGTTGTGGGATTGTTGCCCTTGTTGGCGAATACGTTCAGACCTACGCAGAGCTGGCTCATCCTCACCCATTAGTTCAGTGAAGTCACCATGTGGAGATATAATATCCCCCTGTTCCAATGGAACCTCCCTAGGGGGACTATCGGGGGAAGATCCAAAATCATGCTCATGATGGTAAAATTGTTTAAAAGGAGGCGGATTAGGATATTGACGTCCTTGTTCGTATTCTAACAAGTCCCTTCTTAACTTTTATACTTGCGGTTCAACACTGTCTCACAATGCATATCAATATCCCTTCTAATTTCACTACATTTGTTGGAATTAAACAACAAATCATCAGACATTCTTTTAAAATATACGAAATATCTTGCTGTAGAATGCACAATTCTTCATTGTTCTTTTAATGATAGCTTTCACTATGCCCACATTGATCAAAGGCCTCAATGAGGTCCTTGTGAAAGGGGCTGCCTGACATAACCTGATTAGGGTATTTAAATACCGTAAACCTTGGGTACAGTACCTTTGTTTAAATTTTCCATCAGGTACAAATTGTCCAGCTCAAGTGTCCTGTACGGTAAAGTCGTTCTCAAAGCGCTCAATTCGAATAGGCAGCCATTAGCACCACGACCCTGAAAATGCTCCTCGAAAAGGAATTTAGGTTTAACCTTAAACCATTCGTTAAAAGAGGAGGTAGAAGAATGGTTGTTCTCAGGACATCCATCGGGTTGTACAGCAAAAATAGGCGAAGATGCAGTTTGGTGGAATACAGCTGGCATGTTGTTGAAATCGGTCGCAGGAGCACGTACACCCTGTACGTTCTCTCTAACTCAGACTACACCATCACCAAGTTGTAAAGCGGGTGCGTTTCTCTGGTTGGAATCAACCAACCTAGAAGAGTTACGTTGCTCTTGTAATAGAGCCTGGATACCCGTTCCCAAAGGAGTCAGAAGATTAATTAGAGTTGTTAACTGGCCCGTGAGCCGAGATAGTCCGTCCATTTCGGACCCGGACGAATCCACAGGGGAATTCCTCTGTTGTCCTTGCCCTGGAGACACCACCGGACTAGCAGCCATAACAAACACACGTATTTGCAATGTATACCAATATGACTGTGTCTTACTGTGCAGGGTCTGCACGTGGTATGTCTCTATACAGTGTGGGTGTATATGGTGAAATACCTACAGCAGGGGATACACATCTGGTCTGGGCCATATAGTGTACATGTAGTCGATGTACAGGTGCTGCATGTTTCCACCTGTTGTGGTAGTGGTAACATGTCTTTCCACTGCAATTCAGTGACCACATGCTGTGAACCCTTCAACTAGTGTGTTGTAGCTACAGTAATGCTCACGCACAATGTTTTGGCTGGATGCAGTCCAGCCATATAAACACAGTTCTTGAGACTGTTATATTGCCAGTGTTGTTATGGAGGATAGGTGGTCTTCCTGTGTATGGGAGGGTTGTGTGTGCCAGGCTATGAACCAGATGGCAGTCCGACACACTGTTAGCTGCACATGATTAGGCCCTGATGCTTTGTGCTGCACCAACAACCTGGAGGTGTGTGTATCTGTGGTACCTTGGGATACCACCCCCTATCCATGTGTGTTACACGTGTAGGGGATGACAGGCATGGTATGGGGCATAACCTGTCAGTGATGGGTAACACCTGTGAGCCATGAATCATGAATCTGGTACTGCACAGACATTGCAGTTCACCGTGCTGAGGACAGTGTCTGGTGCATGCATCTTCCGGTGTACACTGCTGTTGTTGTGTAGCAGCACTGTTAGTGTTCTAACCTGTGTGATACCCATGGAGGTGGCTATGTAAACCATGTCCTGCAGCATAAGGCAGTATGTGTGTACCAAGGAGCTTTTCCATTATACATCGGGCCATGGGTGTCACGTGCAAGATGACCCTTGCACATCATTGTGGCTTCCCTAGCATGTAAGCACATTGACAGCCAGCGGATACCCTATGAATGACAGTGGAGACTGAGCATAATGTAGACATACAACACCCTTCCCACATATAGTGGTAGCATACCTGGTGAAGGTATGTTGGCAACCAACATCAGGCTCATACTGGCCTGTGCCACATGCTGAGAGATCCATTCTATGTTCCCTATCATGTAGTCCAGGGAGGTATGTCTCAGGCAGCCATACTGGCATGGTCAATGAGTGAGTCATATGTGTCCATGCCTCTGACTGACCTGTATGCATGTGTTCTGTGGTGGACCATAGTGCCCCTGAGGCATATCACTGTGACCTTCACCAGATACAGCCTGTTGAGTGGGTCCCCAGTGCAGCACACAAGACAGGTACCTGACACATCTGTAGCAGGTGTGTTGTGTAACCCTACAGGCTGTGAGTGTGTGGCACAGGGGATGTGTGTGCCATGTGTGGCATGTGCTCTGTTCCGACAGAACATATGCCTGTGTGCCAGCTGCGGAGGTGTGTGATGCTCAGGCAGGCTGCTATTCTGAGTCCCCACGTATGCCCCAGTGTGTTCAGCATGCTGTCAGTGCATGTCAATGTCTGACTTGTATTGCAGTCACTGTAATATATTTTATTTATTTATTTATTTATCCTACATTTGTTGACCGGGATAATCTGACTGGATGCATGTCCATTTCCAGGGGAGGCCCGGGGAGACAAGCTACGAGGGTAGCAGATATAGCATTACATAATACCAGCATTACATATTACAAACAGATTATTTACAGAGATTACATAAGTAAGCAAGTTAAACATGTTCCACAGGTTAATGTTAGTCCTGAGCACAAGTCAGGATTAAATTAAATTACACAGTAAAGTGGTTCACAGATTTTACACATTCGAGTTAGCCAGGCTTGATACATTGACATAGCCATTTAAGTGACAAATGTTGTTTGAGTCTAGTGTTAAATTGACCTAAGGTGGACAGTAGGGTAATATCAGCTGGAAGTGAGTTCCAGGATCTACTTACAGAGTTTGCAAAGAGAGAATCACCGGCTGTGTTATTAAATTTGCTAGTCTGAATTAGTAGTTTGTTAGAGGATCGAAGCGGTCTAGGATTGTTATAGGGGGTGATAATATTTGAAGTGCAGGAGTATTGTCTGGATTATAGAGGATTTTATAGGCCATAATCAGTTGGTTATACTGTATTAGGCTGGGTACTGCAAGCCAAGCAAGCTGATTTAGATTGATGCAATGATGTGTCCTAAAAGGCAGCCCAGTGGCAAACCTGGCAATGTGTTTGTAGCAAATTGAGTGTTTGTTAAGGACAGTCTTGTTCATATTTGAGAGTAGAGGGGATGCATACAGATGGGTTGAAACAAGGTGTGAGCGAGCTATGGCACCTTTAGCTGGAGGGGCTAGGAAGGCTTTAATTCTGTAAAATGACCCTAGTTTTCTATTGATGGCTTTGATAATTTGGTTAACATGTAGGTCACATTTGAGATTATTGTCTATGATGACACCTAATAGTTTAGTAGATGGGTCAGGGATGATTATTGTGCCATCAGTTGATATATGGTAACGGTGAAAGCGGTAGACCTACGTGTTGGTGAAATAACAGCAGTTTAGTTTATTTGGGATTTGGGATCAGACTATGTTCAGAAAGCCAGTTTTCTATTGTATTAAAGGTGGTCTGGGTAGCTGACCATAACTCTACTGGAGATGTGGCTGAGCAGATCAGAGTAGAGTCTTCAGCATATTGGATACAGCTGACTTTTGGGATGACAGTATAAAGGTCGTTAATGAAGATAGAGAACAGCAAGGGCCCTAGTATAGAGCCTTGTGGTACTCTGAGGGTGTTAGGTAGAAGGTTAGAGAGTTTGTTCTGCCAGAGGCCAGCCTGCTGTCGACCATGCAGGTAGGATTGAAACCATTGGAAGGCTCCAGTATCTAGACAGAATGTTTGCAGGGTGTGGATTACAAGTTGGTGATCAACCATATCGTATGCCTTGGAAAGATCCAAAAAGAGGGCTGAGGATATATAATTAGTGTTGCAAGTATGGTTTATGGTGTTAGTAAAGGCTAGGAGGCCTGAAGTAGTGCTGTGATGAGGACGGAAGCCATGCTGAGTGTCTGCCATAAGGCGGTTTTGGATTAGGTGGTGCATGAATTGTCTATGACTAAAGTTTCCATAATCTTTGCAAGTAAAGAGAGTATAGCTATTGGCCTATAATTGGAGAATTCAGTAGAGCTGCCTCCTTTGTGAAGTGGGATTACATATGACATTTTCCAGATGGTGGGAAATTTAGATTCTACCATGGTTCGTTTGATTACCTTTGAGATGGGGTAAGCAATAGTATCATCTGATTTTGATAGGTACTCGGCAGGGAGTTGATCAGCAGAAAGTGTAGTGGGTTTCACTGTTTCAATCAAGGTACGGAGAAGTGAAGTGGCGACTGGTTGGCAGCTGAATGCAAGTAGGTTTCTAGGGGTGCTACTTTCAGGACCAGGGGAGCTAGGAGGTAGATGGCTAGCTAGGGCCTGAAACGTCTCAGTAAAGAATTGGTCAAAACTATCAGGAACATCTTCAGGGGTATTATCAATAGTAGCAGCAGGGATTGGGGTTGACGTTTGTCCAGGATGTAGTATATATGACTTGCCACCTGACAGGGTATGGCATTACTGGGTTCAGAGAGCCCAGTCCCCAGATTTGCTGTGTGGTGGCATCCCACACATGTGTTGTACATTCCTGGCCAAGGGTGATGGCTGACTGCATACATGTGGCAGCTGTGACATTGACACATGACTCACATAAACCACAACTGGACCATAGAGGCAATTCACAGGTTACCTTTGCACATGCTACCCTAGTAGTGTGATTGCCATGGTGAGTACCAACACATAGGGCCAATGGGGAACAACATACTGAAGGTGTGTATGTGTGGGTGTACCGCTACTGTTTCATAGCACTGACATATATGACTGCACACATGGGTAAATGCCAGGTAAGACATCTGCAATGTGTCACAGGCAACGTACATGTGTACAGGACAGACAGTGACGTTCTGTCATGTGGAAAGTTGACATACGTATCGTACGCTATGCAGATGTCACTAGAAGTCTACAGAAGCACTGTAACTCTGCATTGCAGGTGTAAGCAGTGTTCCAGGGAACCCCAAGCGAACATGCATGCAAACAAAGCTACAGTAAACAGGGCTGGAAGTAGTGCATTGTGCAACAAAGAAGGGGTAACAATAACAGTAAGTAACAATGCAAATATGTAGGCACTATCAACATGTACCCAGGAATACACAGCGCAGATGCCCATGGTAGAAATGATATTATGTCATAGTTATTTGTGATTTGGATTACATTGGTACTGCACACATATCTATATGCGCGAACATCCACATGGCATAGTCGTTGTGGGCAACTTGACACCATTACTGTACATGTCCACCATTGCATATCACTACTTGCGTTAGCTTTCCCCCTGTGCTACCCATGTATGCGGCTATCTGTTGACAACCTTACCCCTGGCATGCAATTATGTGCAGCTGTTATACTTTGGTATGTACTATGGGTGCAGATAACAATTCAGGACATTCATACAGTTACTGCAGCAGGCATGCTGGGATAAACACACAGTCAAAGCAGCACACTGTACTGTTACCAATATGATACTACTAATACACTTCTATGTAGTCACCCTGTGCATCAGCAACGTGTTTACCTGTTCCCGCAATGATGTTGGAGATTGCAGGAGGTGTCACAGTGTCATCATATGCACAGGGTGTGGATTAGGTATGCCTGAGTCAGCCACTGATACCACCAATTGACATGTGTGTGTATGTGTGTTGGTGAGGGGCAGCAGTACAGGGTGGGGCAGTGTTGGTGCAGTGTGTGCGTGTATGTGGTCTCCCTAGGTGTTAACATTTCACATGTGTGTATGCACGCACACAGTTCCACCTCATGGCTGCCATATACAGGGGTTTGTGGACAGCCACAGACTGCACCTGGCAGGTCATACAGATCAGTGTCTGTGTGCACAGACACGATACCTGTACCTGACAGGGGTGCTACGGACCGTATCCAGTACTAAGCCAGACTGGGTACTGTCATCAGAAGCGGGAGTGTATTGACTGGACACAAGTCCCTGTTGGGACTGTCCAGAGCCACGTGCACGTGGTCTCCTGGGGCGTTCCGATGACAGCACAGACCCAGCATTGCTGGGGCTGCTGCTGGCACTATGGGGGCGTGCGTGAGCCTGTTGTCGTCCACGCCGACTGCCAGCTGCTGCTGCTGCCAGCATACGGCCACGTCGACGCCGCAAACGCCCACCATTGCCCTGGCTCATGGACATCTGGTTGTGGAACTGCTGTAATATGTCCCCACGATGTCTGTCTATGACATCGGTGAAGTTACGGATAGCATCCGCAATGTCACGCATACTGTCTGTCATGGCTGTGCGATATGTTCTCAGCTCCCTCAGACCCTGTCTGGTGTACCTTTCCATACATGACTGTGCCTGCATGAGAGTCCGAAACATAGCTGAGGTTGACAGACCTCTTTGGGCACGTCGGCCAGAGGCAGTACGCCCACGGATGCTCCCACGAGAACCCATGGGCAACTGTCTGTGTGGTACCATCGGAGGACCCTGCCCATGGCTGAGTTTGGGGACGCATGTGCCACAGGTACCACATTACCCTGGTCTATGCCCACTGTATCCTGTCCATCACCTAGGGACAATGGTGACAAAGGATGTACTGGCAGGATGACTGTGCACAATGATGGGGTTGACAGCTGTGTACTGTCAATTGGCTAACCAATGGCGGACCCTGACACACCTTCCTGTACCATTACACAAATATAATCATTACCAGTACCCATGGCACAGGATTCAGGTTCCCTGCTGCAGGTCACCAGAGCAGCCCCAGAACCTGTGGGAGGAAGACAGGAAACACAGTTTACAGTCTCCAGACATTGTTACCAGTGATGCAATTCTACACACATGCACACATGCACACATGGACACATGCACACATGCACACATGGACACAGGCACACATGCACACATGGACACAGGCACACTTGCAGACATGCACACGTGGACACATGCACACAGGCACACATGCACACATGCACACAGGCACACATGCACACATGCAGACATGCACATGTGGACACATGCACACGTGGACACATGCACACATGCACACATGCACACGTGGACACATGCACACATGGACACATGCACACATGCACACATGCACACGTGGTCACATGCACACATGGGCACATGCACACATGCACACGTGGTCACGTGTACACATGCACACATGCACACATGCACACGTGGACACAGGCACACATGCACACATGCACACATGCACACATGCAGATGTGGACACAGGCACACATGCACACATGCACACGTGGACACAGGCACACCTGCACACATGCACACATGCACACATGGGCACAGGCACACCTGCACACATGCACACATGCACACCACGCAGTATACACACAGAGCACTACTGAGTTACACTATTTTTACTAGCATTATCAGGACTATTATAGGTTATGTTAAACACACTCACCAGCATGGATGGCCTGCCTTGCTGTAACCCCGGAGGGACCTGCAGAAATGATGAGATTAATGTCAGTGGGCACAACTGTGCCATTGATATTGCATATGATACAGTGTACAGAACAGTCAAGTGTACATATGGCATATTACCTGCACGCTCCATGTCGTGCTGCTGTGTGGAACCAGCCTCCATCAGAATGCAGGTGTACTGCTGTTAGTGTTCTGGGGCTGGAGCCACAACACTTAGGAGTAGCCCCTCCAGTCTGGTGAGGGGGGGATGTGTAGCCACCCCACCTCCTGTGGCAACCTGTTGCCTGTGGATATCTGATGCATGCTGACAGACACTTCGGATTAAATCACTGCAGTGATGTCGTACCTGCTCATATGTCCTGTTATGCGTGCCAATATCATTTACCCTACGGACAAGGTCTTGCCACAGTGCAGCCCTCTCCTGCTGATTCTGACTGGTGCGGGAAAACAGGATGTCATACTCCCGAACCAGGCTCTGATGGATCTCCTCGTCTTCCGCCACAGAGTAGGAGGGGTTACACTGACGCGCCATCTCCTTGGAAGAGAACACAAACAGAATATCAGCAGACCACGTCAGCAATATATGGCACACATACTATACATGATACTCATGTGTAGTGATATACTAGTACTCCCATATGTTGCATGTGTGTGTGTTGTGGTGGATACACAGGTACATGGCCAGATATCAGTGCTCAGCCAACACCTGTGCAACAATACCTGCCACATTCCACACAACATAGTAGCATGCCCCATCGGTCAGCACACACTGACAGGTGCAATGCACAACCTCACTCTGGGGGTTCATCCCAAGGTACTGTATGTGGGACGCCGTCCACTACTGTGATGTGGACAGAAGTTACTCAGCCTGGATATACATATCCCACCACCAGCACAGTAGACTACTTTGATATGTATGTGATTAGACAGTGATTCACTTGCTGGGACTGAGATGGTATCCATGCAGCACACTGGGCCAGTGGAAGCCACAAGCCACACTGCTGACCCCTTTGCAAATGCTTACCACGGACATGCCACAGATTGCATGGAACTTGCACACACATTTCTAACCCAGACCCTATGCACAAAGGTTAGGCATCCTGTCCGGTGGACCCCAGACAGAGGCAGATTGTATAACAATAGCAGGAGGCTACTGCAGGACAGAGCACATTCACATTAAGGGAAGGCATCTGTGGTCAGCACTGGTACTACGCTACGGTCCGTCATAACAATGGCCACAGCCTACTCTGGGAGGGAAATGGCCACAAACACTATGGATGACCACAAGGCCTTCTTCAGTTATGTTACACATATGGACCACATGCCTCAGATATGCTCTGTGTTAATACACACCTACTTAACATTCACCAAACACACGGATATTGGCAACAATCTTGCAGACACGTTCGGTGCATGTATCCCCACTCCTTCTCCCCCACCAGTTGAAATATTTATCACAGCTGGATGTAACCTCCCTATCATCTCACATGTCCAGGTGAGGGCCGCCCTCAGCAGAGAAGAACACACGCCCTCAGCAGAGAAGAACACACAGTGCTAGGTAGGACATGGAATCTGCTACCCACAGATATTACTCTAATCACCTCCTTACCACTCTTCAAACAAAAAATCAAACTGTACTTCCAAAATCACTGGCTTTGTTCCTGTAGGACTCCTGACTAACCTTTTTCATCCCCCTACTCTACCTTAACTATTTACTGCCTTATTAGCTACACATATACTTACTTTTTTTCTTGCCCTGTTGCTCTCCTCTTATGCTCTGACTCACTCCTCCTTTCTCTCCCCTGCCCTCATTTCCATCTTCTTTTTTCTTCCCCTTCTAGACTTTTGTTTCTCTTTCTTCTCCTCTCTTGTATTTCTACAGTAATCCCTTCTAATCTCTTGTTATACTTCTTTCTCTCCGGATTATTGAAACTAACTGCTAATCTTTAGCATTTTAATTGTGATGCTACTACTGACCTAGTGTATTTTTGTGTGTGCCTTAAGTATTTGTTGTTCTTATTACTAAATGTATATTCTTATTGTACGTAAATTTTTATTAATATGTCTTGTAGTGTAGTTTTATGTATGGAGCTTTTCTCCCCGGGCCTCTACTGAAAATGGACATATATCCAGCTAGACTAGCCCGGTAAACAAATGTAAAATAAATAAAATAAAAATAAATCACTGTGACCTCATGGTATCCCTGGATGTGTGCTACCTGCACTCCGAGAGGACATACAACCGCATATAACACTGATAAGTTATCTTGGCCATACTACAGGATATGTACCTGGACAGTGGCATACAGCGACAGTGATCCCACACCACTAAGGAGGCACCCCTGGGAACTACCACATCATATGCATAACCGGCCTGGTCTGCTAAGCTATGGAATTATGCAGTATGGGATGTATATGCAGTGATATCGGGTACCTGCAAACACGTGTTCCCAGCCAGTGTGCCTTTGTGATGGGCTGATCCTGCCTTTTGAACCTGGCTGACCTTTCAAAGCAGTCACTACAGCCATTGCTGGGGCAACGCACAGACAACTGCTGCCAGGATCATGGCCTAAGACTGATTGACATGTAATGTATGGTCATCCCCTTTTGGAGGAACTACGTACACACAACATATCACATGGACATACCTATAGATACAGACCTATGACACATTTGGAGGGTTCACAGTATGCACACTATTAACCTGCTACTTTGCATTACCTGTGTTTGTCGCAGCTGGTTGCATTACCACTGCTTCTGCTTGCTGCTGCTACTGTCACTGCTGACAGCTTCAGGTGACAGAGTCGCAGTGTATAATTTTTTTTTTTTTGTTCTCTCTCTCTCTCTCTCTCTCTCTCTCTCTCTCTCTCTCTCCCTCTGTCTGCTTCCAGACAGTGCAATGAATGTATTGCATGTGTGGAGTGTTAGTACTGGATGCTATTGTAGGTATCTGCATAGGTCCATGTGATGGCCTCTGCACCAATTGTAAGCCAGCATTTGCTAATTGCATACAGCCAGTTGTGTACTGATTGCAGTTCTCACTGTGATTTCAGGTCAGTGCTATAAAAGGGTATGTGGGATAGGCGTTGCCCTTTCAGATTGTAAGGGCGGGGACCATGCTGGTATGCTGTGGACAGTGTTCTGTGAGTGTAAAGGTTAGTATCTCTCTCATGATTCAGGCTGTGTTGTATATTCACATTTCTCCATTCCTCTCTCATGTTCCCTGTAGCAAGTGTGTATGCACAATGACTCCTGCAACTATATATAGATATATATTTATATATGTATATATATATATATATATATATATATATATGTACATATACATACATTTATATATGTACTTTAACTGACATTATTATCTGCAAGCTACCAACTAGCATGGCTGTTTCTGTTCACACACTACTATTATGGAAATCCAGTAGTTTTGACAGTAATTCTAAATGACATGCTTTGTGTACTACACATCCTATATTCCCTTTACATTCATCCCTACTATTACATGTTATATTTATTTTAGCACAATGTTCTTGTATAAGAGTCATGGCTTAGTGGTAAGTCATACAGACTAGTGTTTCCAATGTCCTGGGTTTGGGACTGACAGTGGGATTTTATTTTGCTTTTGAACTGAGTACAGGACCTGTCAATCAAAGTGACTAAGGCACTTTTAAGCAGTTGTAACCGGGTTAGCGCTGGTTTGCGGAGCTCACTTGCGCACTGGTGGTTAGCTCTGCACACCGCTTACAACCGCTTAACGGTGCTTACTCTGGCGACACCAGCTATTTTCTTTGAAAGAAAAGAAAATGGGGAGGCAGGAAAGTGGTGAAAAAGGGGTCACAAAGAGGGTAAGACAGTAGGGATACAAGCTTGGGATTTGCAGGAGGGATGTAGGTAAGGCCCATAGCTGCCCATTTCTTCATCAGCAACAGCTGTGCATATGTATGTAATTTGGTGTGACATTTGAAACCTTCCATCCCTAAGAGAGGTGTCAGGACAACAATAATACTTGTTGTACAGCCAATTGTAATTGATAGATTCCATGTCCAGCAGACATGTGTGCGGAATGGGCAGCTATGTATGGGGCGTAATTTTTTTGTGGGTAGAGAGTACCCTTTTTTTTTTTTTTTCAGGTGAGAGTGGTATGTCAGGTGAAGGAAGTTGGTACAGCTGAGGAGGTAGGTTGGGTAGGTAAACAGACAAGACAAACAAGATGCATACAGGGGTGGTGTATGACACATGTGGGGGGGGGTTACACAATTGACGGGGACGGAGGTTTGGATATCCGGAGCCCATGAGCCCACAGATGGCAACAGTGCAACTGATATCCCCACCCATAGGCAGTTGCCACTGTTCCTTCACTGCCCAGGACGGGGCTGTGCTGGGGGCTGTGTAGGCTGGGCAACAGGCATGCCCGTTAGTTGCGCCACCTGTGCCTCAAGCTGGTGTAGGAGCTCGAGAACAGAGTCCCAAATCTCCCTACGCACCACAGTCCGGATGCTACGGAGGGTGAGTGGTGGTTCTCCTCCGGCCACACTTGCAGAGGGGGGGTGAGCCCCATCCCTTGCAGCACTTCCACCCGCAGGTGGCACAGGGCCACCGGAGGAGGGTCCGGACTCGGCACTAGTGCCAGGTGCACTCGCCAGCTGAGGTGGGAGAGGTGGGACCGCTGGAACCCGCCTTCCCTGTCGTCCTATGTTTTGCATTATGTCATGACAGTTTGGGTTAGTGACATATAATACCATTCACAATTAGTTGTAACAGCATGCATTAGTATTCCCATTAACCAAACACCCAGATATTCACACCATTGAACAGCGTGCATAACACATGCATAATTTGAGCAGAAATACACAGTCCAACAACATGCAGGGTTAATTGATGGCAACAGGCCATCAGGTTTGGATGTATGATCAGGGCAGATGCATCAACGGACATGCAAATATATATGACCCAACAGGACAAACGTCCAGGGGTGTTAATTGTGATTGCACATACCATTTTCAAGTGGAATGGGTTATATGTGGTTATAGGGTGGGGTGAAGAAAATAATATTAACACCTTCAAATACCAATACATATGCTGTACATTTCTAATAGCTACCGTTATATACACACTACTGTTCTAACTACAGTTTCTTATATGATAACTATTTCAACTTGGTGATAGGACTGTTACTGCAACATCAATATACATTTTATTGTTCTTCATACACATTCATATCTAGCTTTGTTCAGCTACATCATTCTGCTACATTTGCTTTATATAGCTGTAGACAAGTGTGGATGTTTGGTATATCAGACAATCATCCTATCTGCATATTGCAGACTGAGAGTAACATATCCAGATTTTGGGATACACATTCCAGATGCAGCAAACACTTTGAACAGATTTCACTGTTTGGTTTTGATTCTCACATGCATTTCATTCTGTCTTGACTGCAGTATACTTTATTCAGGGGTTATTACTACTGTATTGCTGGATGCATGACACTTTCTCACACTCTCTCACTTGCTTTCATTTTACTATTCAGGATGGTACTTACTTCTAGGCTTTATTGACATGTTTTACCTGTAGTTATTACAATCCTTTCCAGCAGTCTCACTTCTGTCATGTTTCAGTATTTCAGCAGGGATATATTTCACACATGTGATTTCATCATCTTCTGCAGCTATACTTTTCAGCCTGCTGCAGGTTGTGTACTATTTTCTTACAGGTAGGGCATTTTTATTTCAGAATTTATGTCAGACAGTTTCATTTTTCGGTTTAACTTACAGGCTGAAACACACTTTTGTAATCAAGCAATACTTGCAGACACTTTCACACTGTTACTTGCACATTTTATTCCTTACTGATTACACTGCACTCTTTTGCTGACTGTCATACTTTTATATTTCTTTACAGTTATTGGTAGTGGATTACTGACCTGCCTGGTGGTGCAACCGCACCAGCCTATCGCCATAGGCTCTGCAGTTCGCAGAACGGACACCTGCAGCTGTAATATAAATGAAGTAATATTGGAATACACATCTCCATAATATCAACTAGTTTAATTTCTTACATACATAATTAAATGTAACTTACTCAGTAGTGGGGCATTGGGTGTTTGCCGGGCCTCCTGGATCCAAAGGTTCAGTTGGTCCTGCTTGCATCTCTTCAGGTCCGCATGGTGGTGACAGACCTGCTCACCAGTCCTTGGAATCCCTGTGGCACTGGTGAGATCAAGGGCAAATGGTCCCACGCCTCGGCCCTGTATGCTCCCCAGAGGACCTGGCCCTGCATGAGTTGGGCCTCATGATTGTGGACTAGGAGCCAGACCATGTACCTGGACTCCTCAATGCCCCACCTCTGTGCTCGAAAGCAACTACCCTCTCCTACTCCTGTTATTCTGCCTGCAGGTCAGTTCTACAATCGTTTATGCTGTGTATTCCCACCTATGGGGCTTATATAGTCAATTTTTCCCACACATATCTGTGATTGGCCATTTTGGAATTGTATTAACTTCAGTAAACCTGCATTGTCATGCTCCAGTTTGTATTCATTCCTATATATTAGCTATTATTGCATTTCTAGGTACTGCTGTCATGGCTTAGTGGTTTGGTACCTTGACTATGGTGTATAGTATCCTGGGTTCGAACCTGGCCACTGCTTTTTATTTTTCATGACTGTCTAGACATGCTGAGGGTTGTGTCTGTGTAAAGGCAGTTTTGATACGGCTTGCTCAACGTTGCCCGTCGGTTAGCTTGTTTGCGCGCTGCGCAGCTCCGCGCAAATGGGGTACGCTGGTTTAAGCCTCATTTGTCTATCGGCATGCATATTACGCTCAGCTCAGTTAGGGGCACATAGATTTAGCATGTTAAACCACTGCTCAGCTACGGGCACTCATTTTGCACCAGTTAAACCACTGCTCATCTACGGGCAGATGCACTCACCCTGTTAAACTGTAGCTCAGCTATGGGCACATCTGGCATGTTTTATTCTTTTCTTACCTCACATTTCTTCAATATAAATGGGCTATTTCATTACATTTTACAGAAACTGGGGTTTTATGTGTACATATTTGTCAGGGACTTGTTTCGTGCTTATTTTGCTAAAAATAAAAATTGGTGTTGTGGGGGCTCGAACCATGAATGCCTGCTCTTCAGCCAACATCTCTACTGCTACGCTATTGCTTCCTGGCTTATTTTGCATATTTAGTTCTTATATGCTTTCCCACTAACTGCTAACTGTAGCTGCACTTCGGGCATGCCCGAGCAAACGAGCGCACTCACGGTTAAACATTTTTACACTTTAAAAAAAATATATAACATGTTTATTTATATGTTTTCTGTTCATAGTTTGTGGAGGCATGTGTTGTGTTCTGTTTATTCACATTTCCGTGGACTCTGTCGTGGGTGTTTACTTTGGGAACTTTCCTCTTCTGGGGGCGTGTCCGCTTACAGGGCTCGGCCTATGGACACGCCCCCTACTGTCTTACATGGACCGTGTTAGCCTTAAGTGTGATTCAGCATACTCTCATGAATATGCAAAGCATGCTGACATCACTCCATTTAACTGCAGCCTCCGTGTATGAGTTATAAGTCTTACACGGAGGCTTCGTGAATCCTGCCCATTGTCTCTGAATACCATGAAGTGTACACATCTTGTTCACTTCACAGTAACTTTTCTGAATTTGTGATGTGGTGTATATATAGATTGTGAGGAAAAAATGATCAGTTCTAAGCACGTTAGTGCACAAATGTTTTTGGAAGGGAGGTTAGGTAAATGTTTATTGAGCTGATAAGGCAAAATAAGATTTTGTTAGTAGAAATGTTGTGAATTATTCAGAAACATGTACCACTTCACAATTATGTTTTCGGAAAGATTGAGCAGTGCTTAGGGAATGATTCACAGAGCACTGTTCTGTTACATTGGTGTGCTTTAATACTACAGGGGTCTTGCTGGATAATATTGCATGCAAATGTGGCTGTACTGGCATATGGCTAATGTAAATTAGCCATGTAGTCTTCCCATGAGCCATATACCATGATCAAAACAGCATGGCAAAATGATTCTAAAACAAACTCGACCTTGCTATTCAGAAGTAGAAGAGTGAGGAATGAACAGTATAATTTTATGGTGAACACTCTTTGCTGCCTAAGTCAGCAGCAGGTCTGCTATCACTACAGTGAGTGTGTGTATGTGTGTGTATGTGTGTGTGTGTGTGTGTGTGTGTGTGTGTGTGTGTGTGTGTGTGTGTGTGTGTGTGTGTGTGTGTGTGTGTGTGTGTCTCTGTTTGTGTATGTGTCTGTCTGTCTCTTTCTCTCCCTCTCTCTCTCTCTGATAGTGTGCCTGGGATTTCATCTTTGTTAGGGGCTAAATTCTGATACATGAAAATGAATTACTAATTAGTTTTTGCTCCATGTGACTTTTGTATGTTTCTGAATTCAAACTGGTAAAAAACACACGTTGAACTAAACTGCAAAAAACTCGGGTCCTTAGTACTCCACACGAGTCATAAACCAAAGTACTCTGAATGCTTCTGAATTGTTAGTTAGCTCTCTAACTTTCTGGAATACAACAGCAAAGCCCTATTAGTGCTACTAAGCTAACTTCTCGGAGTACCCTTCCACGGCCTTTTTCTTTACAGCAGCATTGCAATTTTAGGCTGTGAAACTAATACAAAAGTAGAAAAAATATATATCTCAGGTGGGTGTAATATTCTTTTTTAGAAGTGAAATTAAGCAGTTAAGCATTCCCTTGATGAAAGTGAAACAAGCAAACCATTTACAAGACAAAAAATAAAACACTTAAGAAATCTTTTACTTGCCTAGCCAAATGAAAGATGTGGATATTAGCAGTAAATGCAAACAAGAGCAGACAAGATACTATAACTTTCTTCATTAGGCAGCATTGACTGGAAGACCCAGTAAACATATACTAAAGTATAAAGTAGTCCCAAAATAGTGGGCCCTATTTAGCAAACTGAATGAAAATGTTATCAAAACTCCAGTCTCTGGTAAAATTATAAATGCAGTTAAATATCAGTCCTGTTGCTGATGTGCTCTGGTTCACCAGTCTGTATCTAATTTTCTGTTTCACCTCTGATTCTGAATTACCTTCAGCTCTAGCTTAGCACTCATGCCTTTGATTAAGAAGTTGCAGGCTTAAAGCACTCACCATAAACCTTGTTTCTACAAGCAGCATTGTTTCTCAGATTCTGTGCAAGCATATGTGAGCTAGATTTTTTTTTGCATTCTTAGCTGGCTATGAGCTATTAACATCCTTTATGTATTACTTCCCCCTGGAGCAAATTTCCCTCTATCACAGTATAGGAGATTTTTAACAAGAATTCATATACTCTGATAAGCTGCCATGAAATGCAGTTTTGTCTTTTACCTTTGTCAAATGGTTAATGGTTGCAATACAACAAGGTAAAAACGTCACCGTTTTTGTGTAGTTATTAAGATACAGATATTCAAGTATTTTTGTTTTATGCCACATTCTGCAAGTGCCGTGTATCCCAACAATCAACATTATGTTATCTAATTACAAAATGTGCTGTATGTTTAGCATGGTTATCAATAATCCTTCTACATTTTTTTCAAGACCGGACAAAACTGTTTTTATGAACAATTCAAAAGATTCTGCAATAATACTTTATCCTGCAAACATCACCTACTTTTTTTGGTCTAAAAAAATGTGTGTGTGTGTGTGTGTGTGTGTGTGTGTGTGTGTGTGTGTGTGTGTGTGTGTGTGTAAGGTTCATAAATAGCTTGATGCCACAGCTTGTTAAATTGTGGCTATATTCCCCTTTAACTGAATTAATTTTCTTTTTCAGATCACATACTTTGTTTCTTAATATGCACGTTAAGATGATTTTGTGTAGTTTAATAAGCTGTCATTTTATTTCTGTTTAATGAAGCATTAAAGTATACCTAGCAAGGTGTGCATCATTGATATACATATGAAATAATAAATGTGCAGTCTGTCTGTAACTAGCTTTGTAGCTTAGCATATCGATGCTCAAAAAAAGAATGGCTTATTGAGTACCCCTTAGCATACTGATGCTCAAAAACATGGTTTATTCAATACCACCTTCAATAAACTGACCATACTGGTTCTGAGTCAAAATTTCAGGATTCATAGCATTTCCCCTTCTTTGGGTATACCACAGTAAATTTTGTTTCCTGAAATAAGCTGTTATAGAGAAACCAATATGCCAACAAATTAAAATTTAATGTTCTCCTAAAGTGTCAATGTCCTTAAAATTTATTCAGTAAACTAATAAACTGTCCATTTAAAGATGACATAGTTAAGAACACAGTACTGTTTATTTAAATTAAAGTACTTGTTCTGTATTTGAAATGAGATGATATTATTTTCTTGTGGCTGTTAAAATGTATCACCATATATTTACCTGTTACAAGGATATTATCACAGTAATAGTCCTCTAGAATTTGGATGATGTGTGGCTATTATATAGACTGAATGATCCCTGCAGGCAATGCTTTATTCCCTGGAATAATAATATACCCCAGGTAGAACATAGTTATTTTCTCTGCACAAAATTTGACTGAAGGAGGAATTTTTCTGACAATTTTGTCCAGATTGCAATCTGTGGAACTAAACCTTTTCTGCACACAAATGAAGTCAAAGCCATCAAGGGAACATCAGCAAGGAGTATAATTACAAATGAATACAAAGCAGCTCTGCTTGACTTAACACTGAACCACACAATATAGAGTCTTTGAGAATAAGTTTCACCTGAGCAGTAGGAGAGAATATACCAAAGTGATTTTTTTCTTTCTGTCTCCTATCTTCTATAGCAAAGCAACACCAAATTGATATGAAAAAGAGCTTAGACTGGTTTGTCGCTATATACCCTTATCAAGACAAAAATCTAAATCTGATAAAATACTCACAATGAGACAGATGTGGCTCTATTTGTGTATAATTAATTTACTTCTTATTAGTTATGAGACCTATAACAATAGTTAACCAGTAAAATACATAAGTGAGTGCAGATGGAATTTGTGGCGCACAATCTTACAATGAAATGAAAAGGATTCAGTGATACCAGAGAGATGAGGGGCCCATAATTTTTCAAGGAAACAATTTTAGATCAAGCCCAGCTGAGGCAGCAGTGACAAATCTGTTTCACGTGAAATAAAAACAATAGTATTTCACGACATACATTTTTGTGGAATGGTCTACATCTGAAATGAATTGTCATTTGATACATGTAAAAGTCCTCAAATACATTATTTTATGCAAATTTAAAATCCTTTTAAGAATATCAATATCAATTGTCTCTGCATCACTTTGTTTTACTGCTTTAATTTTTTTGTTAAAATTGGTGCCTTCAGAAATGCAGCAAAAATGAATTTACAGGACATATTGTATGTTTGTTGACATGTAAGCTCATGTACATGTGTTTGTGTGCTTACCTATTTTTGATCATGTGTGTAAATCGACATACCTGTCAAACCTTGAGAATCAAAAAAATCACCAAAATCTAAGTCCTATGCCTAAATCATAGCAATTGAAAGGTATGTGTGATCCATCTGTGTGTGTTTGTGTGCATGTTTGTGGTATGTATGTGTGTGTGTGTGTGTGTGTGTGTGTGTTTGTGTGTGTGTGTGTGTGTGTTTGTGTGTGCGTGTGTGTGTATGTGTGTGTGTGTCTACATTCTCGAGTACAAATGTTCAATGTTCATTTGCTTTGGTATGTTTTTTTTTAATTGGGTATGAATGTACCTTTTCTTTAGTACATTTTTTGTTATTTGCATAATTTACGTTCTTCATCATAAAATCTGCTTCAGTGATTGCATAGTGTATGGCATATCTCACTTTTCCAGTCCTTAATATAAGTTTTTATTTCCTTTAGTATGACGTCTTTCTTACAAAGAAATTGCTCTGTGCACTTTAGAAAACAACTGAAGATGCAAATATACATGCAAAGTATAGGATTGCACAAAGGCATTGGCTGAAACTAAAATAATCTTAAATCGACTGATCCCATGTCTGTAGCTTTTGCATTGCAGTGCTCTTATGTATGACTGCTGAACAGATACATGAGGAATCTGTTCTAAAAATGAAGCAACAATTGACAATAGAGATACGGTGGATTTGGTTGCTGAAAACAGGAACATTTTCATACTTACCTGTTTAGTTACATTTTGTGTTTCTTGAATGATAAGAGTCGACTTTAGTTGTTCTCTGCTAGAATACTTTTGAGAAACTGAGGAAGACCAGGAAGAAAGAAAATGAAGACATTGAAGGTACAGGGAATAATAAAAAAGATGGTAATATAACCTACTAGGAAGGAGAAGAGACTGGGAAAGGTTGAAAGCAAGCAGAAGTATCAAACAAGTTAAAATAAAAAAGGAAGACATTCATTTGAGTAATTGCAGAGGTGCCATCCCATCTTTCTGTGATACAGACAAGGGAAGGGATAAAAAGCTATAGTACAAACTTGCTGGAAAAAATAAAACAAACTTTTTAAAACACTTTCCCTGGGATTCATTAACAATCATGTAGGCGCCACATTACACCTACACATTGTAAGTGTATTAGCGTGATGAGCAGCAGTACTAATTGAATATGCATGTGCTCATCACACCTACATGCTTTCAAGTACCTTTTCACTGCCAGCAATAGTGTTCACAGCCATGGAAGCTGCAAGCATGAGCAAGGAATATAAGCACAGCAGCTTACATATAGGTAATGCTCAGATATGAACATGCACTGTAGCCCAGACATATGAAGGACAAGTATAGGGAAAGGATATGGAAAGAGGGAAGTGAGATGGGGGAATTGGTACACTAAACTGTGTTATACTGAATAATTAATGTTGAAGAGGAAATGTTTAAAGTGCCGTCATATCTAGCAGGCAAATGAGATGAAAGTGTATAAGAAGAATTTCTGACATAAATCCTGCAATACTGATGTATTGATAATTAATGCCAATGACAATCCTGCAGTTATGCCCATAAATAAAAACAGACATGCTGATAAAGGATGCAATAGGGACATAAAGCTGCAGTGTAAAAAGGGGAGTGTAAATGTGATATACATGTTAATTAAATGCTGACTTGAGATAACAGCAAGGACAGAAGATACTTTATGGGATTAATGCACAGAATGCAGTTCTTGCATATGAGGCATGTATATGAGGAATGCATGTATGCAAGCTGGCACCACTGCTGTATTCACCACCTCTGCATGTATATACAAGTGCAAAAGGACCTTACATCTGTAATGTCAGGTAAATCAGAAATGGATATGTTTTTGCAAATAAAAGACAGTGGCACAAATGGAAAAGGGATTCATCATCTATGAGCATGTAACAGACAAGCAAGTGTTAAGTGCTAAATGCTAATCTAATAATAAACAACATATATGAGTGACAAATGACAAGACTGAGCAGAATGCATGCCATGAGTCTGGTTTTAAACACCACTGACATTGTAATACTTGACATGTTCACATGGAATTCCAAGGAACAGTAACATAACAGCAATTCAACAGCAATAACACAATAGATAGTATTGTAACAGAGAAGCAATCACAGTTTCTGATGATCTGGTAGCATGCCATACAGATCTGCCATTAAGCTGTATAGGGTAATGAAAACAATTGCAGTATTAAACACATGTCCAGAAAAAAGATATGCAATACAGAACATAATTATCTTGTGAAGAGGCAATGCATATGAGTAGTGAATGACACAAAAAACATTCACATTATGTCATTTTCAAACACATGCCAGAACAGATATCAAAGATAGAGAGAGATGCATAACAATCATGGTCACCACAGAAATACAGGTATTAATCATGTCATAAAGAACACCTTTAAAAAGCTTACAGTACTTTCCTATTATAAAAGATGTATGGATGACCTTTTTGGTAAGAAAAGGCCCGAAAAGGTGGTCCTTTGCATGTGCCATAAATATTGTCTGTGTATAAGCCACTGTTGTCTGACAGACAGATGTTACCCGATTTAAAGCCCTGCATATTATACAAGGCTCTCTGCAGACAACTGCATTGATTGCATGTGACACATCAGATAGCAATGGAGGCTGTCACAAATAACTGAAATGAATGTGTGCATTAAGACAGGAGTTATGAATATAATATGAATAACTGGGATTATTCAAAATGCTGGAAAGGAGCTTCACATATTGCTATCCACACAATAGTGAGCATTACATTATGACTGCTTCTTTGACAAGGAAGCTGTTTCCATTATGTCAGACACACACTGTCCCATAACTGAACCATAGTCTATTTGCGTAGATATGCTATACAAGTCAATTCTCAATGCATACACCACAGTAGCACTCCACAGCATGACATACCCTGAACAAAAATTTCACTGCCATACAATCACAACCCGTGATGATACATCATTGTCCAACTTAAAAATTGATATGATTAGCTAGATATAATGGTGTTAACATTATATCAGTACATTCATATAATGTTGTCCTGTCAGGAATTGAAGAGCAAGCCATGTGACTCTACTGACTAATGACATGGTACACCCCAAGCTCACCAGGGGAAGTCTTAAAACTAATGTGACAATTCACCTGTGTTAACTTATTACATCATATGCATGTGTGTTAATCTCAGGGATGAAAGGGATGGTAGAGGCTTCTCACACTGTAAATGGACACATTATAAGTGTGGTGGTTCATGCATTGCAGTATAAAGCTCAACAATGCTAACAGGCACCGAGTGTCGATGATGAACACATAAGCATTTGATAACAGATAGTACATGATATTATGAGGGATGAATGCACCACGGCAGAAATATCACTACAATTGTGAGACTCATTCATCCAGAGCTGTTCATCATCCAGCTCAGTACCATACTCATGGGTGCTCATTGTTTGGTGATCCCACCAGAGACTTTGAGAGATTTTGCTAACATCTGAAGCTATCCTTGGCAAGACAAATGAAATTAAGAATCATTTCAGACTTGCATTGTTTATTTCATTATACTATAAACATATTCTGTGCTATTTATTGTTTTTCTGCAGTTCTTTAAAGTTTAACACTGCATTTTCAAACTGCCATCTGGGTTGTTGTTCTACATTGAAATAAATTTTATCTAGTGATTTTTTAGTTAGTTGTTGTGTCTTTCGGCTTTTCCTGGTTAGGGGTCACCACAGCAGAACTCCGGTCCACTAATCATTGGCAGTAGATTTTTACGTGCCGAGTTGCCAGCTCTGACGCACAACCTTCAATGAAGGTACGCCCATTCACGCATGTCTCTACACAGAAGACGCTTTAACTGAGAATCAAACAGGACAACGTCTTACTGTGAGGCGACAACGCTACCGCAGCACCACCACAGCAGTTTTTAGTGATTTTTTAGTTAGTATTAGGCATTAATACTTGGGATCCAAACCAGTCAATGTACATTAAGAGGGTCAAAGTCTGAACTGGCAGGACAGGGCTGAGTTCACCTATCTGAACTGGGACTTGCTGGTGGAAAGCTTAACTGATTGGCCTTAGGGCATAGTTACTGTAAAATTTGTTTTTTTCTTCTGATCATTCATAAGCCTCACATTTTTGCAAAGCTGCTCTTCATGCAGTGGTAGTTAATGGTGTCTTGTATATCTGCAATCACCAGAAACTGAAATTTCCCTATGAAAAAACACCTCAGAACTTTCCCGCAGTACTACATTATTCACTAGGCAACTAGTTTGTGCAGTGAGGAGCATTTATGCATTTAGTTAGGACTGTTTAGGTCTACATTACCTTATTATAGCACCCAGGGCTATCGTTGCTCAGAGAGCATCTGGTTTGGGTGCTGGACAGCATGGATGGTTAGGTTAGCTACAGATTACACCAAATAACCACCAATCCCTCATCTGGTTACAAACACCCTCCACTCCTATTCCTGGCAAAGTACACATTAGGATCTGCAATCATGGATGGGCACTTTCCTGCTATCTCTCTATCTAGCTTGATGAACATGAGCATCCTGAGGCAATGCAGCATTTGCCTTATGTACACTGACAACCTCTTAATTATTGAGCAGGAAAATCAATGTATGTGAGAGATATTATTGCCTATTTACACTGGAGGCCAGACTGCCAGATACAGACACAAAAAGCAACAAACAGGTTGTCATCAGCTCACACACAGACCCCAATAACCATATCCACAATGACCACACACATAGAACCACATATGAGGAGGTCCTCACGTGTAACTTTCCCAAACCTCAAATGCCTCTCAGGTGCAGTCCACAGAAACTCTCCATGCACACAAACAAGATAATTCCCATTGCAACACAAAAGCCACATCTCATTGTATCTCATCTACCAAGCCAATAAGGTGAAACACTCCACAACTCAATAGTCTGGCCTTAGGAGACTCCATTTTTTGACATACTGATGACTCTTTTACTAGGCTCAATAAGGAGAATGTTAGAGTTAGCTGCCTGTCAGGGTCCAGGATCCATCAGATCATGCAAGCACTCAGGCCACTTACCCCTATGTACCAGTATGACTCAGTCATAGTCAATGTGCATGTGAATGACCTGAGATGTACCTCCTTGGACTATATGAAGAGAGACATGTTTGTGCGCTCAGAATATGTGAGACAAGCAGGTATGAACCTAGCATTGAGCAGCATTCTACCACCTCCAAGGATGATGCCATAATACCAACAGAAAATGATGTACATTAACAACTGACTTAGCTACTGGTGTCATTCCAAAGGGGTCTAATACTTGTCAGCCTAGAAGGACATGGTTGACAGCCTATGCTGCTTTGCAAGGGATGGTCTTCACCTGTCACCTCTAGGCTTTTTGATATTGAACAAAACATTATCTTCCCCTATAGTGCCTTTCTTAGACATTGCCAAACAGACAAACCTTTCAACATAAAAAAAAGCTACTCAGGGCAAGCTAAAGTTGTTACTGTGCAATGCAGTGAATCTCAACAAGAAATTGCACTTCCTAGATCACCTCACCCCGGAGAATGCTGACATCTGTGCAGTTACTGAAAAATTATTAAAAGCTTTGTAAAGCACTCCAGCAGTCCATGGCTATACCACCTTTCACATGTTCTGACCACCCTGTGAACAATGAAAGAGCAAACAATGACAAGCTCACCTCAAGGCTGGTCAGACAATATGACATGCTTGAGCTACTCCATGTCCAACTAACCATAGGAAAAATGAATTACCATATTCTTGCTAGCTACAGGTTCCCCACCATGAACCAGGAAACCCATACATCATACCTGAAGTTAGTAGAATCACTCACCATCCAGCCCAATACCATACTCATGGGTGTTTTTAACTACCCTTCCATTAACTCATTGCATCTGAGTAATGCTTCTAGATGCATCTGTAGTTAACTCCTACTGATGCCTCTAGGCATCAAATATTGCTTGTTTATATTAGCATAATTAATTCCAAAACCTTGCTATGTACAAGGTTTAAAAGATTTCTTCTTAAAGCTTACAAAATGGCACACTCAACTGCATTAAAATTTGACCTCTGTCTAGTGCAGGTAAAGAGATATTAACTGCAAATTTATGATATTAATTTATATAGATATAATTTTCACATTTTTCTAAATATCTCAACAACCAAGAGACAAAGACAGAACTCCTTAGCCTCATATGAAAACTCTCAGCTAGATAAATAAAATATTGCTGACAGTATGTATGTAACTTGAGTGGTTGCTGACATAGTGTAAGTTGTTTACAAAATATTAGAAATGTAATAGTTACTGTATTTACTGTGACTTATAAAATGTGGTTTAAGACCTAGAACCTAAAGAATACTATCACTATAAAAACAGATTGTGCTTAAGAGTTTGCTATTTACACATTTCATAACCCCTTTGGTTCCAGAGATATCAACATTTGTTTGAAATGTGAGGAGGTAATTTGATTCTGTCAAAAGGCTTAGGCTTCACCCATTTGAAGTTACAGAGAAAACTTCCTGAGCTCCACTGGAGTGAATGAGTTGTTAACTGGGAGGCAAACATGACCACTAACATGCAGGCCCAAAGATTTCTTGACTTTTTAAATTCAAATGTCTTGGAGAAGCTGGTCTGCACTCCCACTAGGAGAAACAAGTATTCTAGATCTGCTTCTCACAAATATGGGATAGTGCTGCATCCTCTCAAGTGTGATGTCCTCACTGGTAAAATCAGATCACAGAGCAGCCTCCCTTGTAATAAAGGTAAAACTAGCCCCCCACCTAAACCCAAAACATTTAAGAACTTTTCTAAGGCAAACTACCTTCTATTAAGTGATGGCATCATTATTTCCAAGCTCCCTCAAATCCAACAAACACAGAAGCCTATGCAGAGGTGTATACAAATGCTATGTATGGCCATATAAACAACTGCATAGAAACAGCAGTACCAGAGTGAAATAAACCCTCAACAAACTGCAAAAACAAGCCACCCTGGTGGACCTCTGGTATCAATAGGTTGCACAACAAAAGAAAGAAAATCCTCTTGAGAAGTAAGAGGGAATGTGGGCAACAGAGCACAAAGTCCCCCATTAGTCTAAACAAGTGAATCAGAGATCTAGTCAAGTCTCTGAAAGCAGACTTTGAAGTAAAAAGAGCTTTCAAAAGTAAGGATAACCATAAGTCATTTTTCAGTCATGTAAACAGTCTTAAAGGCAACACCCAACACTGTGTGGAATTAGTTGTAGATGGAATCTTCTACACTCAGCCAGTAGATATAGCAAATCTGCTGTCCAATAAATTCATCTCAGATTTCACCTCCCCATCACCCCCTGTTATCCCTCAAGATATACTCTCCAGCACTACTCTGCCAATTATCACTAAAGAGCAGGTTGTCACTGTACTCTTTAAAGCTTAAAACATGGCTTCAGTGGGGCCCAATGGTATACCAAGTTGCCTCTTAAACAGCTTGAATCAGGATCTATCAGGCCCGTTTGGATCTCTACTTAACCACACAGTCCAAACCGGTCTTGTCTTGATTGAGTGAAAGACAGC
Source organism: Protopterus annectens (assembly GCF_019279795.1). Classification (NCBI taxonomy): domain Eukaryota; kingdom Metazoa; phylum Chordata; order Ceratodontiformes; family Protopteridae; genus Protopterus; species Protopterus annectens. The sequence continues at coordinate 1,770,028,399 of NC_056739.1, read as the reverse complement.
AACAGTTATCTCTCTGCATAAAGAGGGACTATCAACTGACCCAGAAAATTACAGACCCATAAGTTTGACTAGTCATGGCTAGTCTTATCATTGAATCCCCTAAAGGTATAGATATTCTTCAAGAGAGTTGAATTCAACCAAAAGATTGGTGCCAAAGCCATGTCCTAAAACTCAATGTGAAAAATGCATTATCATACCCTTTGTGAAGTAAACTACCCCTGAAAATTACAACATTAAAAGCACACCCCTAAGTGTAAACTCCAAGGTGAAATATCTAGGTACATAGATAGATTGTAGACTGAACTTTGACTGCCATGTATTTATATGTGTTCACAGTGGTGAGAAAGTCCTTCTATGTGGCACAGCTTTTATGTAAAGGCAATGCATCCAGATCAAAGGAAAGTATAGTCCACTGCACTCCGTTCTCATTAGACCAATAATCATGTACAATATGCCATTTTGCATGCACTTGACTAGGCACTTACAACTGCTGGAGTGACCTCAGAGGGTACTCACAAAGAAAATACAGGATGCAAACAACATGTCCTGTGCAGCTAGGCTAAAAGCCCTGTTTCCTTACTTTATCTCATACTGACTATTAAGGGGTGCCTATGCCTAACCTACAAGGCACTCACAAGTCCAGCCCTGATGGACCTGCTGCACATCTGCAAGACAAACAACAAGAGGGTCACCTGATCCAGGGATCTAAACTTAGTCAGCTACTCAAATAAAATATGCTGGTTAGACAGACATGTGTCTCAGAGATTGCCCCTTCTTTGAAAAAGGCTTTCTAGTCATGTTAAAAAGAGCCGTTCCCTGGTCCTCTTCAAAGCAATTTCTACCATCATGTGAGGAATCACAATTCACACCTGGGGTAGTGCCTATGTCCCTCATGGGCAGGGGCAATTTGTAAAGTACTCAAGTCTAGGTTTGTAAGGGCTCTTGAGCCATTAGCCTGGTAATCTCCTATGAACCAATGAACCTATGTATGTTGTTATGTGAAGGCATTACATTATGTTATTGCTGCAAGGAATCTGTGTGCTTGTAATTGCTGTAGTAAGTCAACAACAGACAATATGTTGTCTCATTCCCTTATACCAGATAATAATACTTCCGGCATGTTATGTAAGGAAAATATAATCACATGTCATTATTACTCTGAATAAAAGCATTATCATGTGACAAATATCATCTATACATGTACAAAGAAAATGTGCTTGACAACAGTGTTAGGGACATGTACAGTTACAATAAGACTGACATAATCTAGTCTGAGCTGTAATGGATAGATTTGAAATAACTACTCAAGATCACAAATTAAATATTAGTGCCCGAATCACAAGTGCTGCACTACATGTTGAGGTACAACTAAGACAGTGTACAGTTACATGTATTGATATCATCACTGTTTATTAGCTGTATGTTTATGCTAAAAAGTGCTCTAAGTACACAGTAACACTGTACAGCTAGACATCATGTCTCTCATTGAAGAATAGTATACACAGTATGAAGGTAAAAGACACACTCACAGCTGGCCTCAAGCATCCTACATATGTAGTTGCAAATGTACAAAGCACACTATCAAAGTCATGCAACATGGGAGAATTCGCACTCCAAATGTAAGATACTGCAGGTATGTTAGCAGTATGTAATAATTGTGTGGCCAAAAAGTTATTTTCCTTGGAGACGTTAGGATTTACCAGTGTCACAGAGTGCCACTGTAATTCAATTTCATAATTAAAAGTATGTGCAAAAGTGGTTGTGAGGTGGCAAACAATTTGTTAGAGTAATCACTGTCACACTATTGACGTAGTGATGGAATCAATCCAGCCAACTATCCACTTACACCAGCTATTCAATACATCAGCAGCCAGCACTGCAAGAGAATAATGAGTACAATTGAGATATACAGCATTTATAAAGGGATGACATCAGTGGTGTATTGCCAAGGAGATGAATCTGGTAACATTAGTTTTATAGCCATTCATGATTGTAAAATTTGCCACTACAAATCTGTGTAAAACAATCATGAATTTGTTGGCAGCCACACTTGCAAAAGTTAAGCACTGCTGTATTATAAGTAGGAGAAGTCTGACATTTAAACAGTAACAGTACACTTACAAAGGCATGACCTTATTAGCGTGTTTAAACCGAGGTTTGTAGGCAGCCAATATAATGTTGTAATTGTGTGCTTTTATTGATGCCACACAAAACACCTGCTATTTGAAAAACAAAAACTTTTTCCCCATCCCACTTAACAAATGCTTGCTTCACTTTCCCTCTAAAAGCATTAAATGGATATTTTTTTCACCCATACAAGTCTTATTTGAAGCATTAATTTACACATATCTGGAGAGAGTATTGTGTATAAACGCAATGCTTTCTTTAAGTAATACTGAGAGAATTGTACTTATTATAGTACAAACAGTATGCATACCTATACCTTTGTGTTGCAAAGAAGCTGTGGATGTGAAATGTGGGCTTAATGGATGGTGGAGTCATCTATCAGTTTAAAACAGTTATCCAGAGTAGAGGTTGATAGAGTACCTGCTCACTTAACTGTAAACACTTCACTTGTACATACACACATACACACACACACACACACACACACACACACACACACACACACACACACACACACACACACACACACACACACACACACACGCACACACGCGCACACGCACACACGCACACACGCACACACACACGTCTTCCACGTTGGACATTGAACTTCCTACTTATCTAGTTGAACAATCTAGAGAACAATGTATTTGTTGCAAGTGTCAAAGGAAAAGTCTGAGTCTTAAGGGTAGAGAGTGCACTTTTGTCAAGATAACCTCATCATTGTGTTTCATAGAGGATGTTTCCATAAAATGTGGGATAAGGGAGCTGTGTGTACATTTAAGTGCATTCTCTTTAGGCAAAGTAAATATAGCAACAAGCATACATATACAAGTCTTCCATGTAGGGAATGATCTCATCAGTTTGTCTCATAAAGGATGTTTCTGTAAAAATTGTGATGGGATAGCTGTGAGAACAGTTAAATGTATTCTTCTCAGGAAAAAGTGTATACAGCACCATGTATTACCACACACATACAGTATATTCTATGGTGGGCATCAAACCTCCTACTTATCTAATTACATAATCTAGACAGCACTGCATTAGTCACAAATGCTGAAGGAGAAATCTGACTCTGATAAGTAGAGACTGCACTTTTTTCAGGATGGCCTCATCAGTGTGTCTCATAGGGGAATGTTTCTGTAAAAATTTGGATAGGGAAGCTGTGAGAACTGCTAAATGTACCCTTCTCTGGGAAGTGGATACAGCCCCAAATGTTCATGGTAGGCTAACTGCCCTTGAGGGCTATTTTAAGCCTAGCCCATTGTCCAATGTGAGAATCAAACCCTGCACTTTGTGTCTGTAAGGTAAACACCTTAACCATTACGATACCCTTCCATACTCACCCAGATACAAGTCATAGATGTTGGATACCAAACCACCTAACTATCTAGTTACACAATATAAAGAACATTGTATTAGTTGCAAATGCCAAAGGAGATCTGAAATCTTAAGAGTAGTGAGTGCACATTTGTCAGGATGATCTCATCATTGTGTCTCACAGAGGATGTTTCTTTAAAATTGGGATGAGAGAGCTATGAAAACAACTAGGAATCCACAACTAAACTGTCACCAGCAAGAGCAGAGGCAATCACAGACTAAATAAACTTCCAAAACCAAGATGAAAAGTAAACCAAAACTTTTATTACTCTTTGATAGTTATGCGCTTTTGTCCATCGCTGTGGACCTCTTCGGAACAAAGATTTCTTTGAAATAATATCCATTTTATATATATCTTGTGTACATTCCCCTTTCTTTTAATCACAGTTAAAACCAATCAGATGAACTCCTTTTAATTAGAAACAATTAGTACTAAAACTGTGAAGAAAACATAGAGTACCACCTCATAAAAACACAAATAAAAAAATTTAAAACACCCATTTAAATAGTAAATATAAAAGACCATATACAGTCTATAAAAAAAAACTTCTAATGTTAATGAAATTAGAAACACAACTCAAAGTTTATCTGTTCTCATTTTAAGTACTGGTTGCAAGGAAATATGGTTATTAAGATCTGAAGTAACAGTGGCATCCAGCTTAATTTGCCAGTGGAGTTCCTTGTACTCTAACCTGTTTTCACAGACACCCCCCTCTGTGAAAGGTTACAAAGTGTCTTAGCATCCTGAGGATTCTCATTAGATGTATTCATTCCTGGTACATTCAGTCCAAAAACTTCAACTGTTGAACAAAGGTTTGAATTTTGTGCCGACTGCGCCTGTTCCTGAACATATATTGATCAACGGATTGAATGACTTTTGTAGGTTGATTAATTTAAAAATATTTTTTTCAGATACAATTGACTCTCAAAGATCAACAGGTTTTAGATTTGGTCCATCTAGTTTTCAGCGACCTATGGATAAACATGTCCTTATTTTTAAAGAATGTGTGACTAAGGAGTTGCACTTTTCTTTAAGTCATCAGTATCGAAAATATAATCTTACACTGGATGAACAAGAAGCGTTGCATGATTTAAAATCTAATCATGATATTGTTATTACATCTGCAGACAAGGGTGGAGTTATTGTGGTGATGGACTCATCTAGGTACCGTGCTGAGGCTCTTAGACAATTGTCTGATGTCAAGTTTTACATTCAACTTGTGGTTGATCCAACTAAAAACTTTAAAAGTTATATTGATTCTATGTTAGATTCAGCAGTGGAGGATAATATCATTATTAGTAATACACGTAAACAATTGAAAGTATTGGATCCTCAGGCTCAATATTTATATTTGCTTCCTAAAATTCATAAGGACCCGATTAATCCTCCTGGCAGGCCCATTGTATCGGGTAATGGCTCATTGACTGAACCCCTGTCTGCCTTTTTGACATTTCATTTTAAACCATTGCTCAAGTTGGTTAGATCTAGGCTGAAAGATACAACAGAATTTTTACAGATAGTACAAGACACACAGTTGGAGGCTAATTGGTGGTTATGTACGCTGGATGTAACATCTCTTTATACCAACATTCCACACAATGCAGGAATATCGGCTATTGCATTTTGGTTGGATAAAGCCAAGCTATATAGCCCTGAATTTAATCATTTTCTTATACAACTAACTGGATGTGTTTTGACAAAAAATGTTTTCCATTTTGAAGGGCAGGTTTACTGGCAGGTCAGGGGTACGGCTATGGGAGCTTCTTTTGCTCCCATTTATGCTGATCTATTTATGGGCTTTTATGAACATCAATATATTTATGACTCTAACAACAATAGATATATTCAGGAACTGGATATTTGGCGCAGGTATTTAGACGATTGTTGGATGGTGTGGCGGGGTGATTTGGATTTGGCAGATGAATTTATTAAATATTTGAATAACAATGATATGGGCATTCATTTTATATTACAAATACAATATCAAGAAATTATATTTTTGGATGTGGTAGTTTCTAGACAAAGTGATCATACTTTGGCTACCAAAGTTCATAGGAAATTCCCACAATATAATACTCTTCTTTATGCCACCAGTAATCATCCCCGCCACATCATCAATAACATTCCCAAATCATAATTTTTGCGGATCAAATGCATATGTTCATCTCAGGAGGCACATTTGGTATGTGAAAATGATTTGGCGCAGAGGTTAATTGAAAGGGGTTATCACCCTGATCGCATTATGCAAACCAAAAATCAAGTTAGAAACACATCTAGGTCAGAATTGCTTTGTTATAAGCAAGCGAACCAAGTAAATAACAGTGACCAGAGAATTAGGTTTATAACCACATTTGGTAACAATACACCCCTTTTCAGACAAATTGTTAATAATCACTGGGAGATTTTAAGAACTCATGAACATCTTGGTGAAATACTACCGGCCACTTGCTCTTTTTCATATAAGAGGGGAAGAACATTAAACAGTCATTTCACACATTATAAGAGGTATAATCCCCCTAGACCAATACAAACCACCATATTGGGTGACCAATTGAGAGGATGTTATCCCTGTGGACATTGTAATGCATGCCAATATATTTATAAAACCATGGAGTTTACCAGCAAGAATACTCCCAAAATATATTACATCAACATTTTTGGGAATTGTAACACGGATTGGGTGATATATTTGGCCACTTGTTCCTGTTCGGCATTTTATGTGGGACAAACATCTAGACCACTCAAATATCATATCAGTGAACATTTAAGTGCTATCAGAACTCACAAACTGTCTAATGCACTATTTAAACATACTAGGATACATAAAACGGCTCAATTCAGATTTGTTATTATTGATAAAATAGAGTTGCACAGTGCCAATAAAGCAGGTTGGCATGAAAAATTGAACAATATGGAATTTTCCTGGATAACTAGGCTAGGGGCTTTATTTAAACTCAATCTTAATGAAATGTCTTGAAATTCATGCTGATAGGCTACTAGTTGTTCATCCCTATATATTGTTTTTTAAAAGTGTTATTTCAAATGTTTACTTTAGAAACAAGTTTTTGTATATAATTGTGTTCTGAATAATAGGGATATGGACAATTATTACATACTATAAGCTTACATACTATAAGCTTATATAAGTGATTTTTGTGCTTGTCACTTTAAGGATTTTCTATATAAATGGATACCAGAATGCACCATGTGTTTGCTGTTTTGCACTGAAGAAGGCTATGGTATTTTAGCCGAAACCGGTTTGCTGATGTTTATGTTGATATCTTTATGGATGCCACATTAAATATTTAAACAGCCTGTCTCCTGAGTGCTGGTTCATTTTTGTTGGCGCTAAATATGAATCACTACCTAAAAAAAAAGTGAAGCATTTAGTTTAGGCTACTTTAGGCAGCTCAAACACTCCTGGCAATGGTGCACTTTCCTCAGCACTCTCTACAGAACTAAGAGGAGAAATTCCACTTATCATAAAACTCTCTCTATGGCACAAGGTCTAAGTGCAGTGAGTTTAGACAAATAATAAAGCTTATTAATGGTTCAAATCCAGTTATAAGATACTTTTTAAAAAGGGTGTAAGACACCAATTTCTCACAACATTTTGAATAGGACTATAACACTATTGACAACTGCGAATTTTAAACCTGTTCCTTGCAAACAATATATCAGCAAAGATTTTTAGCATATATGATTAATGCTTTACAGATAAACACAACCTAATGTATGTCACTTTCCTAGGCAGGACAATGAATATATTTTATATAAAATGTACTTGTTTATATATGATGGGCACAATATTTTTGTTATAATCATCAGCACTCATCACATATCCAAAATATATGTTTAGGGCACTTATGTCTTGTGAAGTACATATGTAATATAAACTGACCTGTAATAATTATCACATTCAGCTCTATCCATCTGAACCTAACTTACTTGCAGAAAGAATGACCTTTACACAGGAATGCATTCCAAGATATATTTACAACCACACACATATAGGGCTCTTTGAAGTGTATCACCATTTATTCAGATATTACTGTATATCACATTTCTATACCAGAAATGAAGTTCCCCTATGGTAATGTCAGATAATACATTCAGCTGCAATTCTTGCACCCTTTACCCCAATAGGTTTGATTCCCAGCTGTTATAATAAATTTTTAACATTGGCTAAGCCCCAATATGACAATATGTCAGAATTCAGCATCTTTAATCCTCCAAAGTGCAACCCTTAAAAGCCATGCCATAAAGCAGTCCATTGTTGTACACTGGAACCTGTGATAATGGGTGCAACATCACATATGACACAGCACAATGCTATATTTTGCACCTTTACTGTTACATGCTGTAAGTAGCACCACTGTGTCTGCCAAGGAGTCCATCTGGTTTCAATTGAGCAAATGCAGTTAAGTGTGCATGTCTTTTCACAATACCAGTCACATGCGAGATGTAAAATAGTCATCTATTCTGACATATTTTGTTAGCTTGACTTTTGCAGACATGACTGGTGAGGGAGATACTGGTGCTAAATTTAGAGCCCAAAGGTGGGGTGTTGAGGAGTCCAGTATATTTGTGGCACTCACTGTGAAGCACTACAGCTGTAGGCTGCTGCAGGGGGATTATACCATTTCTCAATATAAGACTGAGACTTGGAATAGCTTAGCCAAGGCTGTCTCCTTGCACAATAGGAAATAATGCCATCACCACTATAGTGATCTTAAAAAGCGCAAGCAGGACCTCATAAGCTGATGCTGAATTTAGGACTGGGGACACCCCCCAGTTATGTAAGTATACTGACCAATTACCTGTTTATGCTATGGCAGTAATTATCTATCCAGCCAATGCAGTTACTCATTATGCCGTCTTATATATTTCTTTTCTTTTTGTGCTGTACATCTGCAGAGGAGATAGCTGCAAACCAAGAGGTGAATGTGAAAAGATTAAACTGCCTCAGGGAGACTCTGGGTAAGTATACTTCATGTAATAATTCAAGCCATAATGTTAATTTTCATTTTCTTAAGCAGTAGCATCTCAAGCAGGCAAACCTCATCCTTCATCTCAAGCATGAACACCTTCCCCAGTAATGCTTGGTGATTGCATTAGGTGATTAGAATACCAACTTTAGGCTGTGTGGGTTCAGTACCCAGAAGCATGTTTTTTTTTTTTGTTTGTTTTTTTTTAATATTTTTTATGAGATCTTCACAGCTGTCTGTCAGAAAGAATTATGATATGGTAATTGTAATTAATTCAGAGTGCATAATTCTAGTCTATTGTAGTGAAATAAAGGCAGCTGTTTCTTACATCAAAGCAGTGACACCTGTTTATTTAATGACACACGAATACCTTTCCGTGAAATATGGATATTACAAAGATGTGCTGTAGTAAATTAGCATAATTGTTTATGTATTGCCAAACCAAGTTTATTTAAAATATACAGTAATGTGACATGCCATGCATCTATATTATCTCTTTTTTGCCTCCACCCACCCTTTCTCTCATTTTTTTGGGGGGTTATAATTCATTAAGGATCTGCTGTTTGTATAACTTGCTGATGAAAATAAATCATCAACAGCACAGAGAGGTACACCAACCACTACTGCTCAGCCCGCCATGCCTCCACAGATGGTATCAAAGGCACCCAGCAATTTAGGGACACAACCTGTCAGTACCTGCTCCAAGTGCATTAAGCAGCTGTGCTCCAGCTGCTGGTGCAGTGATACCCTGCAGGAGTAGTAATAGTGGAGGTGGTGATTTTGTCACCTGGTGGGGGGTTGACAAGGCTGATGGAGGATATAATGGAGAGAGGCCTCAGTGCACATATCAGCAAGATTGAAAAGCTCCTGCATCACATTGCAAAGATGACATCATGTCTGGCACACTGACCCAGGGAGCTGCTGCAGAAGACAGAGATGACAGTTCTGAGAGTGAAATTAGACTCTCACTGTTCTCAAGCTGGATGTGGGTGCACCTCCTCTGTCCCCTACCTATTCTCAGTCATGGTGTCCCCAACCGTATGTCTCCATCACCATTCCTGTCTGTCTGTCTTGTATGTAATGTATGTCTTTGAATGCTTCTTAAGCTACCCATCTACCTGACCTTCTCATTCCTAAGTACTTCACCCAACATTCTTCTCCCACCAAATAAAAAATGGGTGCCTGCCCCACAAAAAAAATATATGCGTCATGAATAGCCCTCCACTTCACCTATGTGTATCCCAGTCACAATTGATTTGGTCCAATTGGCCATATGACATTATTCTGTTCTTGTCACCCATCACTGGCATGGCGACTCTGCAAAGTCAGGAAATTGTGTGTACAACTGTACATATAAATTGTAAAGAAGTGGAAAGCTATGGTGCTCTCCCATGACCCTTCTGCAAATTTCTGTGTTCTTTACCTGGGTGCTACTCTCTGCTTGCCAACCCCATTTTTACTACTATTCTAGCCATCCCTTTTTCACACATTAATTTGGTCAAAAAATAGATTCACACCAACACACATGGCCAGAACTGGCCCATGGAAAAGTCCACACTTTATGTTTTTAACATCTGCTCAGAGTTTGGCCCAGCACAGCAATGTGGTGTGACAATGAATGTGTTTTACTTCTTATTGCAAAAGCTGAAGAATTTGATTAAATCTGCAGTGTTCCAGTTACTGTTGCTCAAATGTGTTTAAATCCACTATGCTATGGGAACACAGAGTAAAGGCAGACTGAAGGCAATACTGTGTAACAATTAATTTAAGAGGTCTTACGCTGCTGGATGTATTAAAGTCAAAGTTCCTATGTGATGTGTTGTGATAATTAAGCTGTTTCTAGTCTAAATGATGTTTTGGCATAGTGTCATGGGTTTGATTACAGCTATACACCAGCTTATTACTTCATGAAAGTTCATATTCCTGTCATATATTTACTTGTAAACATCTGCATTTATCTACATATAACACATTTCCTTAACATAACATTGGAATAGTATAGCAAAACATAATTTTCAAAAATGTTGCATGTTCAGCAGGAAGACTTCATAACCAACCTTATCTTAGTAAGGTATTCATGTTTATTGCACTCTGACACCACTTATTTGTACCTATAGCAAGCAATTTATTAAACAGAGCATGACAGTTTAATGAGCATTTAAAAAGTAAGAGAAAAACACCATACAGATGTTTCTACATGACCCACAAAATATATTGTTGTTATTCCTCTCTGCATCTGTCTCTACCTGTCTCTATTCACCCTTCCTTCTACAATAAGATGTCAGTGTGCTTCAATAGTGTTATATCAGTGCTGTGAAGTAATGATTCTTTTGTGGTGTGATGTCCTGGAGCTGTGGCTGATGACACTCATCAGAAATGCACACACATCCACTGAAGAATGCCATAATGAGGCATGGTTCCAGTACCTAGCTACATCTGAGGGAGCCCTGCAGTACAATCCATGGACATGTACTGAACTATTCACAGTATGTGTCATGCTACACAACATCATCCTGAGAATACAGCTTCAGCAGGATCAGCAAGGGGAAGCAGCACTCATCTTACCACCAATACCAAGGTCACCACAGCCACAAGCAACTGAGGAGTCAGAGGGGGAACCAACAGTTACTGTGGGTGTAGGCAGATGTAGGCATGCTCAATACAACCTCACATTGGCTAAGAGTCAATGCACAGCAAACTCACTCACCACCTAGAGGTCTAACACCTTCCTCCTACAGATATACATATACTAATATTGATGCCAGACAACTCTCACAACTGTTACCGCCGCATATATTGGCTGTGTAGTGCTTGCATCAGAAAGAGTCAGCCCTGAACTAAAACTGTGGGAACTGCTCCATTTGAAAAGTAAGTCTTGAACCTGGAATGTATTATGTAATAATATGGATGAGTGGCGTATCCTTATATTTTATTACTTGGTACTGTAAGCAAATAAAAGGTAGAAGATTTGTACAGAAATTACCTTAATATGTGACAGCGGACCTATTTGACCTATATGTGTCCATTATTAAGTAGTAGGCCACAGGCATCAAAAATTCTCACAGTCATACCTCTCAAAAGTACTGATGATCACTGCATGCCCTTAGTTTAGCACAATACTTTTGTACTGGAAAATTGTTAAGGACAGACATTACAAAGTAATGATACAATTGCAGTTTCTGACTTCACAAACATCACAAGATCATTCACAATAAAGCTGGGAAATTATGATGCTATAAACTGTCTAACTTTGACAGAAAAGTCAGAGGTACAATATCCAGTTCAACCCCACAAATGCAGATATACTAAGCACTAAGTCAGCTATGGACCCTGAGCATCAGACACAAAGCTTATGTATCCCTGCATGCAAAAGATAAACAGGGATATGGCACATTTATCATCATTTGCACAGGGTGTTGTGAGGAGCAGGAAGCCTAGGCTGACACAAAAGGTCAGTGTGTGTGTAAGTAAGAAACAGAAGCAGGCAGGCATTTGGATAAACCAAGAAATGGCCAGTGAGACAAAATTAGTTTTAAGCTGCACAGATGAACCATGTAACTGTTGTGTGTGTTTCTGTTCAGGTCTCCCAGGTGAAATTGGTTTGTGAGTGCCTGCATGGTCACAGCAAAGCTTTGCACTAGCTCTACATCTTGGAATGTTGGACAGATGTGAGCCATGCAAAGTAGAAGTGGCAGTTCATTATTGTCATCTCTGACCATGAGAACTGGTTCTGTCAGGAGTTGCACTGGCATATCCATACCCACAGTCAGATGCACTGCTGCTAAATGAACATGACTGATGTCTGCTGGATGAGCTCCATTCATTAGGATGCCCAGGACCATGATCTCATGGCCTGTCATGTCTGAGTGTGGACAGCTCACCCACTAAACAGTGGAAGTACTGTCACTATGGCAGCATGATCAAGCATGGCCACTCTGGCTAACAGCAGATGATGTGGCTGATGTACACCCACAAGAATGTCATTCCCCTCCCCGTATATGTTCCATCACAGACAATGCTCATTCTATTGCAGACTCCCATCATTCCATCACTAACACTCCATGCTCCAAAGTGTAATTAAGATCCACTGAATAAGCAACATGATGAGGTAGTCATACATGTCATCCTGTGCCAGCCATATCTGCAACCCTGAGCATTTGCCTGGAGCACCTATGGAATGTCTCTGTGCCTCCATGATGGTCCTAAGCCTATGTTGACTGGCACAGGAAGAGAGACCTGGAGCAGATGAAGGAGGGAAAGCAGGCCTCCTCTGAGCACCCCTAACAATCCTCCTGTGTGGCCTCTCACCAACACTTTGGCTATGGCCAGAGTCAACAGGTACTGAAGTCACAGTAACCACACTTCCCTGATTGATTGTCTCCCCCTCCACTTGTCCAATATCTGTGGGCTCAGTGGAATGGGTAGGTGTAGTCCTACTGGCTGTGTCTGATGGAATTGCAGGGGATGGCTGTATGTCAACCTCAGTGTTAGATTCAACCTCTGCACCACCTGACTATGCCTCTGTTTGGCCACCATCATCATCAGAGTCTGATGATACACTGACATCAGGTGGCAGAAGTCCCTCACTTTTACTGTCATGATCTCCTATGATGAAAAGCAACACAGTCAGGAAAAATTAATACCTACACTACGTTAGTCCAATTTATGCTAACAAACAAACAGTGGTGTCACACTTATAGATAGTACAGCAATACACACAACAGGCCTGACATCAACATCACACACTAAAATATGTCTTTAAATTGCTCAGCAGTACTGACATAAAAATGATTGGCATGTCATCTGCAGATGGTATTCTCCTTTGCAAGCCAGATGATCCTGGAAGAAGTTAAGCAAAGGGTAAGGGCAACATCATCACAATTAACAGTAACACAGGGGGTAATACTTTTACCACTTTATATGTCCATTAATACTTTCAACAATAACTTGGCTGACAACTTCAACCTGAGCTAATCAATCAGAATGCATTATCTGTAGCAATCTTCAATACCCCCTCCCAAAAAAAAATTCTTGTAAGTCAGAATTAACATATTGATTTTAATTGTTTTACTATATAACAGTATTCAACTTTTGCATTAAGAAAACCTACATGGAAGCTCCTCCAGGGGCATGCTTGCAGTCCCTGACACTGTGACACCGACGTCTAGTACATGCTGTTCTGCACTGTCCTGGGAGCTGTCCGGATCCCTGACAGTGGCCAGGAACTCTTCATTTAATGTTAGTGGTGGCTCCATAGCAGTTTCTCCCCTGGTAACTATCTGGACATGGCCCACTGCAGCTGGTCTCCTCCATGCAGATGTGATCATATCAGTGGCCCTGTAGTGCAGCTGCTCATATGTCCTACCATGGCCACTCACAGCATTCACATCATCCACAATCTGGCACCAAATATTCATTCTCTGTGCCATATCTCGGGATTATCTATCATCTGATTCTCAGGATCAGTGAAGGGAGACTTCTAGGATTGACATGCCTAGGTGGCATACTCTTTGTTCCTCTAAAAGACAACAGAAGGGCAATACACATAACTATCTCATAACTACATAATAACTGTTCCCAGATTAAATAGTAAAGGCAGCCTCTCAACATTACCCACTGGAAAAACATAAAACAGTCTAGAGATGTGAAATACAAACAGCAGGCTGGATGCATAAATAGGAGAGTAATAATAAAAAATATATCATTGTTTGTGCCATAACAGTAACTTAGTTTTGCTCCCTCCAAAAGGAACAGGAAAATGACACATTTTGCTAACAAACCATTTTTGAAATGCTACAAGTGCTATCAAAGTACCTGTCCCTGAAACATGTTTACATATTTATCACAGAGCTTTCCATTTTAAGGTATTGGCAGTCATATTACCTGTGCAATGCCTTGACAAACATGCCCATGGTATCAGTACACTTCTCTAACTCATGCATACAGATAAAAGTGTAGCAGGCTTTGATTCAGATGTTTCTTAGGTACATTCCATTATATGCAGTATGTAGCTGACAAAATGCAAGCATACCTTCTGAAGTTCAGTAATCCTGTGTGCAGATATATCCTGAAGAAATAGCATATTTTCAGTCTTCTCCACATAAACAAGTCTTCTCACCATCAGTTTGCCTAGCTACATGGTTGCCTTTTTTAAAATGGTATAGATTCAAGGCTGTTAGCATGGTAAAGATACAAATCAGGTGTGAACTGATTAGAATTGCTAAATCCAAATATTTGGATCTGTGTAGGAGATGTAAACATAGTACAGGCACTCCCTCAGTATTTGAATGAAAAAAACAACAGTAATGCATGATTTCTTACATCTGGCAGGTGTGTCTGGTTAAAACTACAAAGTGTTAGATGTAATGGTGGCAATGTAAGTAAGCAGCACACAATTCATAGGGTGAGCTCCTTAACATCCAACCTGCTCTTCATTTGTTGGCAACTGCATTTGCTATTATTTCCAGTTAATATCCTCACACATTTTAAGTCCAATGATATAGAATGGCTTATAGACTGCATGTCTCAGATTACAAGTCAGATAACTGAAAAATGGCCAACAAACAAAGGGAGTTGAGACATAGCCATATATTTGTAAACAATAATCATAACAGGCTGTGTGATCACTAAGTGCACTATATCTAAAAATAATACACATACTAATAACAGTTGTATGGTTTCATATTACTGTAGATGAGGTTACAGTTGGTTGTGTGCAGAATGATCTCAGTTCCTTGCTGTAAAGTTGTTTGTATGGCAAAGAGGGATAAGGTACCCATCCTGTGTTGTGAAGGTTCATTGGAGTGAGAGTTCAAATCCAGATCTATATAACCATATCTCATGTGAACCATCATTTTCTAGTTTGTATGTCATAGATTGAATTTTTCTCATTTCAACTACTTGTCCCTTTTTTCCTTTTCTGTCTTGTTTTTTTTTTTTTTTTTTTTTTTTTAATTATTGTTCTTTTTTTTCTGGCCAGTGTGTGTGTGTGTGTGTGTGATATGGTGTGTAGTGCAATCATAGGAATGGATGAAATAACTGGCAGGTTGACTGTGCTTATTTTGTTTGCACGAAGCATGGCGGTGCACAAACTGGACAATGGGAGCACCCAAAAAATAGACAGGACCCAGACAGCCAAAAATAGAAACCAGATACATTCAATTAATTCTAATGGGCATCCTGCAAACCTGCTAATCATCATTGCATGGCACTTAACATAAAGACTTTAAGAGTGATTATTTAATTATGGAATACTATATAGCTACTACTGTGGCAGCAGGTGTAAGTGTAGGGCTGAAGTACAGATGGTCTTGAGTTCTAGCTCAGAGTGTGTAACTTTTTTTTTACTGTTGTAACACTGCAAGTGATAGCAATGAACTGTAACATAAACAATGGGTCTATATTACATGATTGAAACCTTAGGCAATCGAACACCTAAAGTTCGATCACAAAATATTAAACCCTTAAGATCAAAAATGGCCATTTCCACACAGGGAAACAATACTGTTGGCCAAACTAAAAAAAAAGTTATAAACAGAAATAAAGTGGGGTGCTTTGCCCCCACACCCCCCCCAACTAAATATATCAACTCTGAGATTGTTCTACAGTGGAGAAAGAGCAAAATCCCTGTAATTGCCAAATGACTCGTTTCCCTGTGGGGAAATGGCCATTTTTGATCTTAAGGGTTTAATATTTTGTGATCGAACTTTAGGTGTTCGATTGCCTATGGTTTCAATCATTTAATAGGGAACCTAAATAACTGTTATTTCAACTATCTTGGGGCAACAGGTTTAAGTGTAGGACTGCCTTACATATCATCTTGGGTTCTAATACAGGATATTTTATACACTTTACTGTTGTTCTACTTCCCATTATATTCAGTGTCAGTTATAACAATTTAGATAGTGGAGCTGATCTTAATTATATGTATGAGGCATGAGACACTATTATTGTGTTATCAGATTAATCTCCCAGTTGCAATTATTTCATTCCTCACTGCTTAGCACTGCTGCTCTCTGTGCACAATCAGGCAAACTTGTTGCCTGGTTGTGCACACTCCAGTAAACGTGATAACTGGAACTGGCAGGAAAGCATCAGTCTTCATTGCTCTAGATCTGCTGGTAGATAGACATGACTGGCATTAGTTTGTAAGATGCCAGGTTTAGGGTACAGAGGTGGGGTGTGCAGGAGTCCAGGATATTTATTGGACTCCTTGTAAATCACCACAGCCAAAGGCTATTGCAGGGAGACTATTCTGGCTCCCCATACAAGTTTGAGGCATGGGATAGTTTAGACCAGGCTGTATCCAGTGCCACTGATATCCCATGCACTAGAGAGCAATATAGGCATCATTTTAATGACCTGCAGAGGCGGAAGAGGGATACTCTAGACCGTTGGATTGAGGAATTTAGGACTGAGGACATTCCACATCTGTTTAAGTATCAAATAAAGAGAGTACTTGTAAGTCTTAAAAAGTTGAATATATGCAAGACTGGCATGCCTAATGGTCATCTATTCTTTTCTCTTTTTTCTCCAGCTGTCAGTGATTGGGTGTTCAATGTCATGGTTAGATTGGAGAGATTGAAGGAAGCATGTGGTACATATGCGGCAGAAGAGAAGTGTTTTTGTAGCATTAAAAGTTAAAAATAGTTTTTTGGTATTTCATATAGTTGTATCAAATTGATAATGCATATCCCAACTGTAAATGCAAGCATGCATGCATTAGTCTGTAGCACAATCCAATTGTAAGAGTCCAATATTAGACAATAACCAGAGGCTGTGGGTTCAAATACCACAATTCACAATTATGCCATACTGTTATTTCTTCAGTAATATTTACATTAAATTAAAACATTTATACCAGTGGCACAAGTTCCCAGCTGTAAACTGTAATCTTTATAACTGGAACACACATATGTGCAATATATGCACATTTCAAGGACTACTTGCAGCAATCTATAGTGTAGTGTATATCTGTTAAGAGGTAGACTTAAATGTAAATGTTAAAATAATAGAGTTGTATAATTGTATTAATTCATTGTATGTCATATGATGGCAACTAATCCTATCTCTTTTATCTCTCACCCCAACCCTTATCTCTCTATTTTTATTTTATTTTATTTAAAGCATATTTTTATCTCACTATTATTTTATTTTATTTGATTTTATAAATAATTTTGTTTTATTTTATTTCATTTTGTTAAAATATGTTTTATTTTATTTTTATGTTATTTAATTTATTTTTTATTTTATTTTTTTATTTTTACTATGTGTCCTCAAAATGTATCCATGTATCCATGTCTTCCATGTGTACCACATCACCAAATGCTCCACAGCAAAAGCGAGGTAGGCCAACCCCATTGAATCAGCCTGCCCCTGCTCCTCTGGCTGTAGTACCAATTCTCAGCTCATCTGGGAGCCAACCTGGCATCATTGCCTTTTCTGCCCCTGCACTGTCTGTACCCTCAGGTAGTCCTGCCCTTGAGGCTGGACTAGAGGTACCCTCCAGGAGCAGTGGGGGAGGAGGTGATTTCATCACCCACAGTGAGTTGCCAAGGATGGTGTATAGGGTGGTGTGCTGCACCATTGGTACACTCCTACACCAGCTGGAATGGCTGCTCTCCCTCATGTTGTGTAGTAATAGGAGGAGACATCAAGCACTCCAACCACCTGCAGAGTAAGTTGACAGTGAGGACAAACCAGTGGGTGAGGACTTGATTCTCACTGTCACCAAGCTTGACGGCCATGGGCCCAGGTTGTCCCCACCCTCACCCCAATCATGGTGTTCCCCAACCTTTTGTGTCCATCACTGTCCCTGTCTCTTCTCTTGTTTGTCTTTTTTGTCTGCAATTGCTTCCTCACCTATCCCAAATTATCTGACCCAGACATACCTAGATTCCTTCCCCAACATTTATCTGGCTCTCAAATAAAAAATAAATGGGCAGTTGTCCACAAAAAAAATCGTCCCATACATAGCTCTCCATTTCACACATGTGTCTTATTGACACATTTGATTCGGTCCATTTGGCTATACAATCTGATTGTGTTGTGGTCACCCCTCTCTCTGGTGGTGACAATCCAAATTCAGTAAATATTCTGCACATATTTTCAGTTTACTCTTAAAGAAATACATAACAATCATTATTTCCTACCTCCCTCCTGCACATTCCTGTCCTGCTTTCCCTTTGTTCTTCCCCCTGCTTGCTCCCCATTTCACCACTTTCCTATCTACCCCATTTTCACCACTTCAATCAGGCCAAAACAACAGAATCACACACAATTTACGTACGTTGCTGCAAAAGCAATAGGTCCCTTCACTTTTTGGGTCCATGTTTGTGGGGAGGTGCGCACCACACAGCAACACATATCAATGGTGAGCAGCAGCAAACTGATGTGGTTCCCTCTGCTCAATGATGCTCAGTGATGCTTAACCCCACTGCTCTATGCCAATACACAGCTACACATGTACTATAAAAAATTCATACTATTGCACTATCAATGTTTAAATAAAAAATATTTAAAAGTATTAGATAGACCTGGATTCAAACCCAGTACCATCTGGGCCCAAAAAGGAATGTATCAATGTATTAACACATGCAGCCACAGAGTCAGTTAAGCACCAGGTGTGTTGCAGAGACTCAGTACTAACTGTAAGACTTTAGCACTGTGGTGCACTGCTTAGCTATGTGCAAACATGTGTATCTTGCATGCTTATACACTTTGGCAACCATCAAGCAAACCCGCTGCTCACGCGTTATGGAAAAGTAAATATTATAATGTATTACTGCTGCTTACTGTCCATTTCCTGTCTATGACATGACGTGGAAACATTATAAACTGAGGGCCCTATCTAACAATATGTCACATATTTACAATAAAGACATGTGTTGACTCCCCCAAAGCACTGCATCCATGGTGTCTCAGTACTTTTTTCACACATATATTACCTACACTACAGAAATTAATATCATTTGTTGTGTAATACAATGCACATGAATCTGGTAATGTGCAGAACTAGAAGTAATGTCACATAAGCCTAAAAAGACTTATCTGCAAGGCTAGGGAAGGAATCAGCATGGACCTTATCCACAAGGATATAGGTGACCTTCAACACACTTGACACAACCCATTCTGTTTTTGTCAAGGGTAGATCTTGCTTATTGAACCTTGTGGACTTCTTTGATACTGACCCCAAAGACTTGGATGAGAGATGACAGGACATACTGCCTATGTTGAGTTATCCAAGGTCTTTGACATTATTCCCCCTTCATGTCTCATAGTAAAGATCTCACATATGGGGATTAGGCCATATAGTACTAGATGGATAACCAAGTGACCCATGGAAAGAACACACATTCTCAAAGTTGGGGACTGAACTTCCACCACTAGCCCCCTTACCAGTGAAATAGCACAAGGATCTGTGCTTGGCCATCAGCTGTTTGGAAACTACTTCCCTGAAGTGCAGGCAACGGTAGTAGGTTTGTGGTTTGCCAAGTTTGCAGATGACTGTTAACTGGATGCACTCATATAGAGTCCTCCAGTGATGGTAACATATTACAGAAGGGACTGACAAAGACAAATGATTGCTGCCAAACTCACGGACTGAACCTTAATGCAATCAATGCTTCATTGTTTCCTTTGGCAATGAAGTACTCCTGCTAATTATAATATATATAACACCCCTCTAAGGTCAAACACAGTGTTGTGAGACTTGGGAACACATGTTGATAGCAATCTACACTTTTATTACTATGTGTCCATAGTGGTGACACACACAATCTGCATTGCACAACTCAAGACCAGCTATGTTATATGGGTTGGAGATGGTGGCATTGATGAAAAGGCAGGAGTCAGAGCTGGATGTGGCAGAGTTAAAGATGTTAAGATTTGCACTGGGTGTGACTAGGATGGACAGGATTAGGAATCAGTATATTAGAGGGTCAGCTCAGGTTGGACAGTTTGGAGACAAAGCAAGAGAGGTGAGATTGCATTGGTTTGGGCATGTGCTGAGGAGGGATGCTGGGTATATTGGGAAAAGGATGCTAAGGATGGAGCTGCCAGGTAAGAGGAAAAGAGGAAGGCCTAAGATAAGGTTTATGGATGTGGTGAGAGAGGACATGCAGGCGGTTGGTGTGAAAGAGCATAATGCAGAGTACATAAAGAAATGGAAACAGATGATCTGCTGTGGCAACCCCTGACGGGAACAGCCAAAGGAAGATGATGATGATATATATAATATCATATATATATATATATATATATATATATATATATATATATATATATATATATATATACATATACATAGTATATATATATATAAATATTATATATATATATATATATATATATATATATATATATATATATATATATATATATATATATATATATATACATCACATCCAAGAAAAGGAAGTCACAGCTCTTCTATACTCTACCCTTATCAGCCCACTAATTGAGTACAATGCTCCCTTCTGTCTATATCTCACCAGACACCTACAGAAATTGGAGGAAACACAGAGGTTTGTGACTGGGCGAATACAGGGCCTCCAAGCATGTAATACATGGAAAGACTAAAGGAACTGTCACTGTACTCAGTATCATGCAGGCTGGTGAGAGGTGACATATGCCTGGTCTACAGAGCAGTCTCAGACTCTGCCCTAATCAAAATACTGGACATGTGGGAATCAAATATGACAAGAATAATTTGCTCCAGGGTTCTCAACCTAGCCTGTGACATAAATAGAACATGCTGGGGACACAGATATATCACACAGTGATTGGCATTCCTGTGTAATAGGCTCTGACTGCACGTGAAACACTGCTCCTCAAGTACCCTGTTCAAGTGCAAACTTGACAACTAGTTGGGTGGTTGGATAATTGTAAAGTCACCTATGGGGTGATCCCTATGTCCCTCATAGACCAGGCCACTTGGTGCTGCCCATAAAATTGCTATGCTAACAATGACCATCTAACTAATCTCAATAATGGTACTTGTGTTTTCTTTATGGGAAGGAATTGAATAATTTGTGTAATGATAGCTAGGTTATGTGATATATAGCAATATATGTGAAGTATAATGTTTGTTAATGTTAATTTGTTAATACAGTTTGATCAGTTTTGTATAAATGTAAAATTGCCTATGTCACAATTGATAATTCAATAAAGATACTTAAAAAATAAGGGAATTTGTGTTTTTACAAAGCTAGGCTTGTAAACACCCTAGCACCATTAGGCTAGTATCTTCCTGTGAAACTATGAAGCTGTGAACCATTGCAGGCCTCCCAACATCTTGTCTCCCACATGGTCTGCTGATGCCATCTACTATAAGTTGACCAGCACTCTTGTATAAACCAGAATTGTGCCATGATACTTGTGAAAAGTACTGTGTTCTATAGTATATGTATGTAGATAGCTAGGGGTTCTGTTCTCACTACAGTCAACTCGGTGTGTGTGTGTGTGTGTGTGTGTGTGTGTGTGTGTGTGTGTGTGTGTGTGTGTGTGTGTGTGTGTGTGTGTATGTGTGTGTGTGTGTGTGTGTGGAGTGTATCCTACAATTACAGGTCCAATGCCATGGATTGACAGTATTTTGATACTTGCACATGCCTACATATCCATTTCCTGCCGGAGGCAGGTCTCCCAACCTCTTCTTTCCCACATGGAATGCTGATGTGATCTGCTATAAGTTGATCTACACTGCTGTAAAAATCAGACATATGCTGTGGTGCTTGGGAAAATTACTGAGTTCTGTAGTCTGTGTACTTAGATAGGTAGGGGTTCTATTCTCACTGCAGTAAACTGTGTGTGTGTGTGTGTGTGTGTGTGTGTGTGTGTGTGTGTGTGTGTGTGTGTGTGTGTGTGTGTGTGTGTGTGTGCACTCTTACTTGATATTACAGAGAGCATTTTACACCACCATGTGGGGCACTTATTATCATATTGTCCTCAACAGACACTGCTGATTTTTATCAGCTATAAAGTGTTGTCTGAGACACTCCAAGTCAGATTTGTATTGTGGTGCTTGTGTGAAGTACTGAGTTCTGTATTCTGTGTACTTAGATAGGTAGTTGGTCTATTCTCACTGCAGTTGTGTGTGTGTGTCTGCGTGCGTGTGTGTGTGTGTGTGTGTGTGTGTGTGTGTGTGTGTGTGTGTGTATGCACTCTTACTTAACATTACAGAGAGCATTTTACACTAGCATGTAGGACACTGTTATTAGCATATTCTTCTCAACAGACACTGTTGATGTCATCTGCTATATCATACTTGTGGATATGCAAGAGACTGCTGTGGATGCCAGGAAGATGTCACCTCATCCTATGTGAGACAGATGGCATGGCTTTTAATCTATCCATGTAATCATGGCATGGTTTGTAGGCCCTGTGTATTCTTGATGAGAAAGCCTGGTGGTCTCTCCAGCTGCTACATGTGTCTGGTGAGGTACATGCAAAAGAGTGCATTATCCTCTATTAATGTTCTGATTAGGTTTGAGTACAGTTCTGTCATACAGTTCTAAGATCTGAATATGATGACATGACTTATGATGTGCACAACATAGGCTTTGAATGCCATTGTGGGCACTTTCACACTATGTGCTCTGCCAGTTAGCCAACTGGTTAGCCATGTAGTGATGTAGGGATTAATCTCCAGCTGGGACAATATCTCAATGATACCTGCATGGAGCATGCACTGTCTCGCCTTCATCCAGGCCTATCACAAGGAATCACTAGGCTGTGACAACATCACAGATTGCCTATGGCATGACTCAAGACATGCACCTTCCAGATACGGCTGAATCTGCACTTCAACACGCTATCCACATGGGCTATGCAGCCATCTGAGTTGTGGGGACAGCACTTAATGCATGCATGTATAGAGACATCTTGACTCTCCTCAGCTGTGACGTAGACCAACATGTCATCATGGACCTCTTCTAAATGGGCACTAATAATATTCTGTGTGCAACAGACTTGTGTGAGTCATTAATGATAAATCATGTCTGTTACATCTGATAGATGTCCTCAGAGAGGTCATCAAGGGCATGCATGATGACAACAGTATCATCTTGTGGAACTTGACCAGGTTAAGGCATTTGACACAAATCCACACAAATGTATTTAATCAACACTGACATGTGTGACCATAAACAGGTATATGTCCAACTGGGTAGACCAGCGTATCACATACATAGCATATTACTATGTTGAAATGTTTGACATGACCTGTATCTCAGGTCCAGTGATCAAGTCTGTACATCAAGGCTGTCTGCTAGGCCCTTTCCTGGCAGTTATTTAAGTGAAAGACATCACAGATGAAATGCACATCCTGAGTCCACATAGCAGCCTGAAGGCCTACAGATTATGGGCAATCATTGATATTAGTATAGTACAGACAATAACAACATATAAAAAATATTGCTGACACAGCCATGGCAACACCTCCAGTGACAAGAAAACATGGTGGGATTTGCTAAGTCAGGTACACAAACACATGACCCAAGTATGATGTAGGCATCACACCCTATAATCAGACCAATAGGTATGTAACCCATGTGCTGGGATACATGGTAAGTGGAACATCCACCATCATGTCATCACAGCCAGCCTGTCATGCCAGCTTGGTTAAGTAATTCTTATAAAATCCATTACTGTCATTCTGCAGTGCGCTATCCTATGTATGACTTTTGTGTTTGTCTGGCCAATGCATATAGTGCAAGTAAGAGACAATACAAGTGTGAAATCATCATGACACAAAGTCACAGCAATGTTTGATTGATAATCCAGTGGTGTGCAACAGTATGTCATTCCATTATGTAGAACATGTCAATGACACTCACAGTAACAAAATGTACAATAAGGACAGTATCTACATTTCATTATAAAATAAAGTAATTACATGTGACAATCATAGTGATATTATATTGTTCTGTGAACACATATGCATTTGTTGCATGACCTGGGATGTTCAGCAACATCTCTTCAAAGCATTGTTTTTTGAAAATATTCCAATATCTAATTTTAAAGAGGTATTGTCCATCCTCTCTTATGGTGCTTGCAACTAGTGGATTGCTCTCTAGATTGTGTAACCTATATATGTAGGAGGTTCAATACCCAATATGGAAGATGTGTGTGTGTGTGTGTGTGTGTGTGTGTGTGTGTGTGTGTGTGTGTGTGTGTGTGTGTGTGTGTGTGTGTGTGTGTGTGTGTGTGTATCTTTGTGTATGTGAGACTGTATACATTACTTGCCGGTGTATCCATGTCTCCTGAGAAAAATACATTTAACTGCTCTTACAGCCTCCTTATCCCAATTTTTACAGACACATCCTAAAGTAAACACACTGATAAGACCATACTTTGATCTTACAGAAAAGCATATCAGCAAAAAACAAAAGAAAAATCTAGCAAGGCTAGACTTTTCACTGTGTGATTCCTTAAACCTCTTGTATTAGAGGCAACATGGGATATATGCAAATGACCCTTTAAGGATATCAGGTGCTTCAGGTATATGGCAATTCTTAATGTCCATGACTTTTTTCTTTTTAATTCTATTTATGGACAAATTCAGGCCAATAAACCTAGACCTCACCAGCTTTGGACATGCATGTTTCAGCTTTCTTATAGCATCATCAGCACAGCATAACTGGAAAGTTTGGCTAACCTTTAGAAACACAGGGTTTTGCAGACACTCTAATGGTTTATGGGGATCTACTTTACATGGTCGACTTTTCACAAAGTCGACTGTCATATGGCCGAGACCATATGATCGACTTTCAGAAAGCCGACCATGTAAAATAAACACAAAAAACACAACGGACACTTGCCTTAAAATTGTTAGCAGGAGGGCAAGTCCCCCTGCATCCCCATGGGGAGCTCCACTCCCCACACCCTCCGTACCTTAAATATACCAACTCCGAGATCACACTACAGTGCGGAAGACAGACATTTTCCCATTCCGTACTATACGGAGATAGCGGTTCTCCATCGTCGGCTTTTCAAAAGTCGATCATATGGTCTCGGCCATATGAATGTTGACTTTGTGAAAAGTCAACCATGTGAAGGGGACCCATTTATGGATATCAGCTGGGTATGAAAACCCTGCGTTTGGACATCCAAAAGTTCCAACATGGGATCTGGAACATAAAGTTCTGAATGTCTAATAGGACTTACTCTTGTTCACTAAATCAATGAAATCATGAAGCATAAACATATCTATATCTGTCTCTCTCTCTCTCTCTCTCTCTCTCTATATATATATATATATATATATATATATATATATATATATATATATATATTTATTTATTAGTATGTATGTGTACAGCCAGAGAGAGAATTCCTATGTCTTACTCCAGATTCCGATATTTTCAAAAAAAAAAAAACAGACCAGGTGGGTCTAGGGCTACCAGTTCCAGGGGCTTAAATATGGCCTGTGACTTAAATAGCACATGCAGATTTATCTCCCAGTGACTGCCATGTCTTTGGAACAAGTTACCAATTCATGTCAAACAGAGCACCTCTATGACACTGTTCAAGAAGATCCTGGATGAGTGGATGGGGAACTGTAAATTCTTGCCAGGGATAGCACCCACAGCCCTCCTGGATATGGGCAGTCATCACTAAATGCAATCTTGGGTATTGACTAACGCTTATATCGTACTACATTGGGTTGAAACAGCTAGGCTTAAAATGACCTCTAGATCAATAGCCTAGTAATCTTCTTTGATCCTATATAGATATAACTGTATACAGTATATATATATATTTATATATATATATATATATATATATATATATATATATATATACATATGTGTATATATATATATATGTATATATATATATATATATATATATATATATATATATATATATATATATATATATATATATATGTATATATATATATATATATATATATATATATATATATATATATATATATATATATATATATATATATATATATATATATATATATATATATATATATATATAAACTCGGATGTGTGCATACACACACACACACACACACACACACACACACACACACACACACACACACACACACACACACACGGACACACACATTAATACCTCCATGTTAACTAAGACGGTAAAATGTTGGAGGCAAATGACTTGCAGAATGAACAAACTTATCAAACCATCCCACAGTATAAGAAAACTCCTTTGCAGCAGCACATGGTGTGCTGGTGGAAAGGAACACTTATTAGCTGCTTCATTAACTCTAAAGAAGAAGCTTCCATCTAGAGTTTCTATGTACATTGGAAATGGCTATCACTAAAGAAGTGGTTGGAAGGGAATGATGTTCTGCTTCAATGCTTACAGTCGGGAGTTTACCATAACTGAAGGGTCTACTCTAGATCACCGAAAACTTAAAATCTCTAGGGCTCACATGAGCGAAAATGCAGATATTCGATATATATTTTTTTGGATCACAGTACAGTGGAGATCGGGATATTTGCTCTTTCCTCACTGTAGTGCGATCTCAGAACTGGAATATATATTTAGTGCTGGGTGTGTGGGGTGCAGACTCCCACAATAGTGATTTTGAATACCTGCATATTCGCTCATGTGAGCACTTGAGATTTTAAGTTTTCAGCAATATAATATAGACCCTAACAGAACACCCCAACTACTTGAAATGTTCTCAGTTTTCTTCTGCTTTAAGAAAAAGGGGACATATTTTGACAGTTTACACTATTACTGCAATTAAAATGAGTAATAACTGGCAAAATAGAATATTTGTATGTCTAAGTTTTTGTTATTTTAATCATAGTTTAGTATAGAGGACATATTATTTACTAAGGACAGAGGCGGTAACTTCTTATTTAGGTCATGTATAGCAAAAACAGGATCTTAGCTATGTCATCAGGCTGTTTGTGCAATTTGCCAAACTGATAGCCACCTCAAAAGAAAGCTGAAGAATAGGGGAAAAAACAGTACTTTAAAAATCTGAAGAGCAAAAGAAGACATATGCATTCAGAATCTGTAGCAAGCTGTTTGCTAAAAATGTAACAACACACAAATTGCACAGAAACCACACACTGATCCCATCTGTGCTTCTGCCAGAACTGTAAATGCAGTAGTGACATTTATTTATGATGGTGCAATGTCATCACATCTTCATAAAGGAATGGTGGTACTCCTTTCTAACATCATTGGCACCTGTGAATTGCATATCATGACAGCTTTTTCCCAGGGTAGCTGCCTCCTTCTGTGCACTCTAGTTACAGCTCTGCATAACAAATAAACACTGCTTTACATGTCTGCTGCTCACACATTCAAAAGTTACGATAATAAATGTAGCTGAATTTTGAAAGTGGAATTCATGAATCTGAAATGCCAAAAAGAGAAAAGATATATTGGCTAGGGTTCAGCAAGAATTGTAATGTGGCCACACTGTGATAAACAGTGTGGTGGGGATTGCACACTGTGACCTTCAAGGAATAAGATGTGCATGTATTTCAACGTAACACTAACTTGCTGGGGAAATGCTGTAAAAGAAAGCCATTCAATCACAAAATCAGTAGTCACCATGCAGATATGTAGACCATGCTATGACAGGCCACATAAAGCTTGACAACAGCAGACATGCAGAGATTACTGGATGTGGCAGTTCAGAGTCATTTACTAACTACAGTATGACTCTACTAAATTATATAGAGTGCACTACCATGGCTGCAAATTACTATCCACAGTCCTTATGTGGCACTGGACTACTTGCAGAGTTTGTCAGAAGCACATTGATGTTGTACTGTAATGGAGCTATTCTGGCATGTGCAGATCATGCCACAGATTTTCAGGCATACACATGGGTAAACACTGGCCCCAAAGTGCAATGTAGAGTTGACATCCCCTGCGTCATTTGCGCAGTTCAGAAATATTTCAATGAAATTACCTTATTTGCTCAGTTATTATGCTATATGAGGCCAGTAACAGCAGCACACGCTGTATTCACCATTGCAATGTTCACTGTGCAATTAAAAGTGTAGCTTACAGAGTAGACATTTTGACAGAGAATTTCAGAGTGTTATTTACACATACACAGAAAAAAAATGACTACAGAAGATGTAGTAAAAGGTCACAGGCTATCCAGCAGATGGGGATGCAGAGAGTGAATCTACTTCATAAGTCAATGTATGTGCAGGCCAGTGATGAGGCACAGACAGATGCCACACAACCACATTGGAGATGATTAGAGTGTTGAATGGCATACATGATGACATAAATGAGGTTTTGCAATGCCTGCATGCAGCTATGACTTGCAGGGACAGGGAGTACACCCACCTGTTGAGGGGCATTGAAGGGTGACTATGCAGCTATTGAAGCCACCATGGGTTGTCTTGTTGCTGCCATCAATTTTCCATTGCTATACGTATGATGGTACTTTAACTATGGATTGACCTATCTGTGATGCAGAGGATAAAAGCATCCACTTTTGTGGACACTGGTGACAGCACCCAATATATGCTGATCATCTAGTTCAGATAATTGTCCAAACTTTTTGCCATGGTCAGTTTCAATGTTAACTAAAAATGGTGTACAAATTCACTGCCCAAACTGGCACATAATTGTGCTTTTATACATTTCTGAATCTTGTCATCATGTTGTTTACTTTCATTTGCATTCACATTTGAATTTGAACATTTGAACAAGGAGAAGGTCACAGTAAGCTGCCTGTCGGGAGCTAGAATCCACCACATAACACAAGCACTCAGGTCACTCCACAGCAAGTACAAATATGACTCAGTCATTGTACATGCAGGTGTGAATGACCTGAGACGTACCTCCCTGGACTACATGAAAAGAGACATAGAGTAGCTCTCAGATTATGTAGCCCAGGCCGGTATGACCCTGACCCTGAGCAGCATCTTACCCTCACCAAGAATGATGCCACAGTACAAAGACAAAATGATCAGTTTTAACAATTGGCTTAATTACTGGTGTCATTCTAAGGGGATCCAGTGTCTGTCTGCTTGGGATGACAAGCTTGACAAGCCACGCTGCTTCGCAAGGGATGGTTTGCACCTGTCACCCCTGGGCTTCCGGATATTGGCCAAGGCTCTTGCCACCCCCATAGTGCCTTTTTTAGGCAAGGCTCAAATGACAAACCTACCTCCCTAGAAAACACAAGTGGAAAAAACTAAGGGTAATGCTGCTCAATGCCAGAAGTCTAAACCTCAAGATGCACGCCCTCGAAGCCCTCCTCAGTATGGAGAACATCGATGTCTGTGCAGTGACTGAAACCTGGTTCAAGGCTCCTGAGAGCACCCCAGCACTATCAGGTTTTACCTCATATCATGCTTTCTGGCCCCAAAACTTGGACAGAACCACAAAAGGAGGGGAGTATCCATTTTCATCAAAGATACCCACACCTCCAGGTTAGTGGCAATGCACGAAGCATCGGAGACTATCCAGGTGCAACTAACCATAGGCAAAACTGCCTTACAGTTTGTAGCATGCTACAGACCACCCTCTCAAACTCAGGAACCCCACACAGCCTTCCTGAAAACACTGGAGAGTATGAATGTCTCTCCAAATACCATCATTTTGGGAGACTTCAACTACCCAAACATAGACTGGGAACATTACTCAAGCCCCAACACTCTAGCCCAAAGGTTCTTAGAATTCATAAACTCAAATGCAATGGAAAAACTAGTCACCATTCCCACAAGAGGAGACAATATACTAGACCTGATCATCACAAACATGGGGACAAAATGCTCCACACCGGAAGTACATCCCTCTTTGGTAAGATCAGACCATAAATTAATCTCACTGGAAATCCACATCCGCCCCACCCCTGCACAAAGACCACAGTGAAGAACTTCTCAAAAGCAAACTTCACACTTCTTAAGACTGAAGTGGTATCTTTCAAGGCCCCTGGGCCAGTGGAAACCACAACCCACACTGCTGAATCCTTTGCAAATGCCTTCTATGGGCACCTTCAAGAATGCATGGATCATGCAATCCCAAATAAAACCAAGACCCATTCCCCCAAAGGCAGGCGACCGGTCTGGTGGACCCCAGCCATAAACAAACTTTACAACAGAAGGAGGAAGCTACTACATGACAGAGCAAAATCCCTAAAAGGTAAGGCATCTCTGATCAGTACTAGCAAAAACTACGATCACTCATAAAATCATCCAAGGCCAACTTTGAGAGAAAAATCGCAAATGACACAAAAGACAATCACAAGGCCTACTTTAGCTATGTTAGAAACCTGGGTGGAAACTCCCAGATATGCTCAGAGTTAGTCCAAAATGACACAAAATACACTGAACCCACTGACATTGCCAACATTCTGGCAGACAGGTTCAGTGCAAATTTCTCCTCCCCCTCCCCCCCAAAAGGAGAAATAACTATCCCAGCAGAGTGTAGCCTCCCTATCATCTCAGATTCCCAGGTGAGAGCCGCCCTCTCTAAAGCTAAAAACACAGCATCAATGGGACCGTATGGTGTCCCGGGCTGTGTGCTACATGAACTCCAAGAGGAACTAAACCCACACATAAGGCTGCTGTCTAATCTTAGCCTTACCACAGGATTCGTACCCAAAGAGTGGTGTATGGCAACAGTGGTCCCACTTCACAAAGGCGGTGCTTCTACGGACCCTGGAAATTACCGCCCCATAAGCCTGACGAGCCTGGTCTGCAAAGCTATGGAGAGGATCATTATGGAACTCATAAACAAAGACATTGGGGACCTACAGACATTGGATCCTACCCAATTTGGCTTTGTCAAGGGCAGATCCTGCCTTCTGAACTTGGTCGACTTTTTTGAAACAGTCACTAAGGCCATTGATGAGGGTAAGGCAGTTCACACAGCCTACCTTGACCTTGCAAAAGCCTTTGACACAATAACCCACTCGGGCATCATAGACAAACTCACCAGCTTAAATGTAAACCCATATGTCACAAGATGGGTTGCAAACTGGCTCAAGGACAGAACCCACAGGGTCAGAGTTGCTGGAGCTATGTCAGACTCTAAGCCAGTCACAAGTGGTGTCCCACAGGGCTCAGTCCTGGGACCCCTCTTGGTCGGCATTTATTTTTCCGAGGTACAGGCAAACATAGGAGGATTGTGGCTGACAAAGTTTGCAGATGACTGCAAACTGGGCACCATAATTGATACTCCAGCGGACACAAACATCCTTCAGAGAGGCCTCATAGAAATGGATAATTGGTGCCAGAGCCATGGCCTTAAGCTAAACGCCAAAAAATGTATAGTCATACCCTTTGGGAAAAACAAGGTACCGACAAATTACCACATAGGCGGTAATCCATTAAGTACGGAAGAGGTAATCAGGGACCTAGGGACCCAGGTTGACAGTAACCTCTCATTTGACACTCACATAGCCAAAGTGGTTAGGAAGACCTTCTATATTGCCCACCTTATCATGTAGGGTTTCACATCTAGATCAAGAGAGGTCATTGTGCCCCTGTACTCTTCTCTTATCAGGCCAATGATTGAGTACAATGCCCCATTTGGGATGTATCTCACCCGACACCTGCAGCAGTTGGAAAGACCCCAAAAGTTCCTCACCAAGAGGATAAAGGGTCTTAAACATATGTCATATGCTGCCCGACTGAAAAAACTCCAGCTCTATTCAGTCGCATACCGCCTACTCAGAGGTGATCTGTGCCTGACGTACAAGGCCATGTCCAATCCTGAATTAACGGACATGCTCCACCTCAGAAAATCCAAATCCATCAGAGCCATGAGAACAAGTGACTTAAACCTCAACACAGAAATAAATAGAACGTGCTGGAGGGACAGATTCATAACCCAGAGGCTCCCTACACTCTGGAACAGAATCCCAGTCCATGTTAGGCAGAGCCCCTCACTGACTCTATTCAAGAGAAATCTCGACGAGTGGGTGGGAGATTGTAGGTTTACCCCGGGGGTCATCTCTTTGTCACTACTAGACAGAGGCATAGTAAACTAAACCCTAAAAGGGTGTAGTATTCTCATCCTAAGGGGTGGTGTAGGCCACATACACTCTGGCTAGGCTTATAAATGCCCTAGGGCAGATAGCCTAGTACGAACCTATGAACCTATGAACCTAATCTCATTTCCATAATGCCACACTTTTGCATATCATTATTTGTTCATTTGCATACGCTGCTGACTATACTATTTCCTTTGGGTAGAGTGATCACATTATGTATGTATCTAAATCAGCCCAACCATGAACATTGCTGCTCAACATGCTATTTCACTTTATGGAATGCACTAATTGCTGGATTCCAAGGAAATATTTTCTTTGTTTTGGAATGTGTAAAGAAGCGTATTGTATTTAAATGCATTTACAAATGACTGATGTTGCAGTTCTGGATGCATCTATAACTGTGCGATTTAAGATAAAAACAGCACAAAATCTGTTGCTCATTTTAAAGGCTGCATAAATGGAAAAAAGCAGAACAGTTGTTTTTAGAGGGAGTTTCATTCCGTATGCAGTGTCATTTGTGGGGGAACACCCCCCCATATGATGCCTGTCTGTCAAATGTAATAATTCTGATTCTCAGAAGTTATCTGACCTTGGTGGTAGTGTAATTAGTATGATAAGGTGAAGAAGCAGACACTGGCATAAGGAACTGCAAGAAAAAAAGCCCACTCACAAAATAAGAAAGTAAATAAATAAATAATTACATGTACATATATATATATATATATATATATATATATATATATATATATATATATATATATATATACACACACACACACACACACACACATATATATATATATATATATTTTTAGATAAATATAAATATATATATATATATATATATATATATATATATATAGATGGATAGATATTTGCACACATGTGTGTGTGTGTGTGTGTATGTGTGTGTGTGTGTGTGTGTGTGTGTGTGTGTGTGTGTGGTATTAGTTATGCTTCATACCATTTCATCTATTTCAGATTCATTGGCACATATTTCATTATATGATTAATTGTGAGAAGATGTTATCTGTCTGACTTGTCTTGCCATCTGACTGCATTTAGTAAGCATTTAGTATTTCCACTTTGGCTTGCTCAGAATGTTTCAGCTGCCGCATGACTTAATGAAGGCCCCCTATGGATTCTCAGCTCAATACAACTCAATGTGTCAGTCACAAGAGTTTGTAATGTTCTTACTGAAAAAATAATAGATTTCCAAGTATTCTCTAAATAAATATATTGACCTCTCATTCATCCTCTGTGTTCATGGCTCACTTCTAACCCATTAAGACTCTTGTGCAGAATATGACATCCTCTCTTTCTGAATTCTGCTATCTAATTAGTAAACATTTTACAGTTCATTATGATGTTAATACCCCCTTGACTCAATCCCCTTTATGTTTTTCAGTCATTTGATATGTGTTTCTTTGTGGAGTCTTCAATACGGGTTTTCCAAATGGGATTGCACCAGTGTGCAGCAGGGCTGGATTAATCATTAAAACTATCGGTGTCTTTGCCCTAAAGAATATAACCCAGCACTTTCAATTTGCAGACTGTTCCTACAGACCTCTGTACTTGTTTTATGGTTGGTGACTGATGTGACCATCACTCCTACATCCTTTTCAACAACTGTTTTTCTTTATTTGCATTACATGTATGTGATTTTATTTATTTGTTAACTGAGTAAGTGAGCTGGCCCTTCTTGACCAGTTTTTGGCCAGGATCTGGCTCATACATATAAGAGAGAGAATGCAACATATATGAGAAAAAATTATTGTAGGTAATCAACATGGTGTGGGAGCTTGAAGAAACTCTAGTACAAAGACAGAACCTACTCCAATACATGAAGAACATACTAAACTTCACGCATAGACTGACCAGAGATCAGGACTGAATCCCAGGCCCTTGAATTGTGAGGACACAGATCTTACCATTATGCCATCATGCTGCCCCAATGACCTTCTGATTGCTGTTCCCAAAATGTTGAGTTACATCGATTTCCCTTGAACCTCAGCTGCCTCCTCTCTTCTCGTCTATAAAGAATTTCCAGTCACTTTTTAAGCTTCACCCTCAGAAAGTATTGTGGCCTTAAGTTTTGCATCATCTACAGACAGCTTTAATTGTTTAATTAACCCCCCACCCTGACCAGGCATATCATTGTTAAGTATACTAAATAGTGAAGTCCTTTGCACTTACACTTGCATCACAGTACTGGAGCAGACAGACTCAGGTGGTACTCAGGAACAAAAAAGAAGGCATTAACACTGTGGTTAGATATGGGAATGGATGAAGATGAAGTGAAGTAGACCTATATGAAGGCCCAAAAAAAAGGATGTAAAAGCAGAAATGAAGAGGAAACATACAGTTTCTGTACAGGTGCTATTAGATATCACATGAACAAAGTGGAAGCAATCTGTTCTAAGCTTTGCTTTTCCATAGGTTAGGAAAAGATATTTGACAGAGGTTTGTAGCGTTACTTTTGGCAGGTTTCGGTGCAAAAGGACCATTCCTACAGGGTGTACAGAAAATAAAGACTTTGTATACTAGACGAAGCCTCATTTATAGTTAACTGAGATATTCAATTTACAATGTGGGACCCGACAGGTGGCCAGATTCTATAAACCCTACATGGTGGCACGCTAATTATAGCATAAGCAGCTGAATTGTATGCTAATCAACCAATCCAAGATAGAGGAGCTTTTCAAGGAGCTATAATACAACAGTGTAGACTCAGTTTTGGTTTACGCTGCAAATTCCAAAACCTAATGCAATACAGCCAAAGAAAGGAGTCTACATAGAAACAATGTTAGGGGTTGCTGTTGCTTTAATTCATGTGTATGTGCAACAGGCTGAAGTCAGTGCTGCTGCTGTTGTTGCTAATGGACCAAGACCAAGAAGGAGAAGTGTTTTCAGACCCCATTAAACTTAGCAAAATCTACATGACATGGATATTATAGAGTGCTATAGGATGGATAGACACACTGCAGGAGCTCTGTTGTCCTCAACTCAGAGCAGGGGCGAACTGAGAGGAAACCATACCAGTGGAGACAAATGTATGTGTAGCCCTCAGAATTTTAGCTGTAGGTACCTTTCAGGGACCAACAGGGACACACTAGGGGTGTCACAGGCATCAGCATTCAGGATCCTCCATCAATCCTTGAATGCTATACTCCAATATGCCAGTGACCACCTATATTTTCCATGCACTCCTGATGACAGGGCCAGAAATATGCAGGAGTTCATCCCTATAGCACACTACCCTGAAGTACTGGGTGCCATAGTTTGCACACAAACAGAAATCAAGGCACCACCCAGGAAACAGTGAAGGCTCTACATAAATAGAAATGTTTTCCACTCTATTAACTACCAAGTCATGTGTAATGCCAAGGGAATAATTTTGAATGTGTATGCTGGTAACCCAGGCAGTTAACATGATTCACATTATCTAGCACATCTCCCAACTGTATCAGATGTTCACTAGGGGGGATATCCCACATGGTCATTTACTGGGAGATGCAGGTTACATACTGGAACTGTGGCTGATGATACCCATCAGAAATGCACACACACCTGCTGAAGAATGCCATAATGAGGCACATGCTCAAACCAGAAATGTCATAGAGCATGTGTTTGGGCTGCTGAAGTCGTAGTTCTGGTCCTTAGATACATCAGGAGGAGCTCTGCAGTACAATCCGTATACATGTACTGACATATTCATTGCATGTGCCATGCTGCATGGCATCATCATGAGAAAACAGCTTCAGCAGGATCAGCAAGGGGAAAGGGCACACATCCCACCACCAATGGCAAGCTCACCACAGCCACACACAGGTGAGGAGTCAGAGGGGGATCCAGTAGTTGGTATGGGTATAGGCAGACATAGGCGTGCTCAGTTTGCCCTCACATTGGCTAAGAGGCAATGCATAGCACACTCTCTCAACATCTAAGGGGCTAAAACTTTCCTCCTACACACATATGTACAGTAACACTGATGTCAGGCAACACTCACAGCCTTTACCTACCCATGTAATGGCTGTGTACTGCTAGCATCAGACAGGGTGAGCCCTGAATTAGAACTGTTGCAACTGCTGTTAGGTAAGTGTTGAACCTAGAATGTATTGTGCAATAATATGAATGAATAGCATATCCTTGCATGTTGTTACTTGGTAGGGTAAGCAAGTAGAAGGTGGTTGATTTGTGCAGAAATTACTTTAACATGTGACAGCAAAGTGTTATGTGACTTATATTCCATTGTCAAGTAGTAGGCCTTAGGCATCAAAGATTCACACAGCAATACCTCTCAAAAGTACTGATGGTCACCGAATGTCCTCACTTTAGCACCATACTTTTGTACTGGAAAATCATTAAAGAGAGAGGTTAGAAAGTAATGATGCACATTTCAGTTTCAGACTTCACAACCCTCACATGACCATTAACAATACTGATGCAAAAATGTATGATGCTATCAACTGTCTAACCTTCTCAGACCAATGTAAGTCAAAGG
Organism: Protopterus annectens; assembly: GCF_019279795.1. NCBI lineage: Eukaryota > Metazoa > Chordata > Ceratodontiformes > Protopteridae > Protopterus > Protopterus annectens. The sequence continues at coordinate 1,769,991,434 of NC_056739.1, read as the reverse complement.
CACAATTACCAATTCAACATCACAAATGCAGATATACTAAGAACTAAGTCAGCTATATACCCTGAGCATCAGACACAAATGTTATGTATCCCTGAGTCCAGAAGATACAAAACAGGGATAAGGCACAGATATCATTACTTGCACAGGGTGTTGTGTTGGGGGGGTAGGAAGCCTAGGCTGACACAAGAGGTCAGTGAGTGTGTGTGTGTGTATGTGTGTGTGTGTGTGTGTGTGTGTGTGTGTGTGCGTGTGTGTGCGTGTGTGTGCGTGTGTGTGCGTGTGTGTGTGTGTGTGTGTGTGTGTGTGTGTGTGTGTGTGTGTGTGTGTGTGTGTGCGTAAGAAAGAGAAGCAGGCAGACATTTGGGTAAAGTAACAAATGACCACTGAGATAAAATGAGCTTTAAGCTTCATGACTGATCCATGTAACTGTTATGTTTGTGTCTGTATGGGTCCTCCAGGTGAAACTTATGTGTCAGTGTCTGCATGGGCACAGACAAACTCTGTGCTAGCTCTACATCTTGGTATGTTGGACTGGTGTGAGCCATGCATGGTAGAAGTGGCAGTTTATCACTGTCTTACCCAACTACGAGAACTGTCTCTGCCAGGAGATGCACTGGCATGATCATGCCCATTGTCAGATGCACTACTGCTACCTGAATGTGAGATGTTTGCTGGATGAGCTCTCCTCACAAGGATGCCCAGGACCATGACTCCATGGCCTGCCACATTTGGGTGTGGACAGTTCAACCACTGGAAGTACTGCCACTATGGGAGTGTGATCAGGTACAGCCCCATTGGCTAACAGCAGATGATGGGACTTACCTATGTTCATGAGAATGCCGTTCTCCTGCCAGCAGAGGTTCCATCTCAGATGTGCATTCCAACATGTTATTCATCTAATCCATTGAACCAGCAACACTGTGGAGGCAGACATGCATGTCAACCTGTGCCACATCTACAACCCTAAGCATTTCTCTAGAGGACCTATGGGAATGTGCCTGTGCCTCCATGATGGCCCTAAACATATGCCGAGTGACACGGGAAGACACATCTGGATCAGGTGGAAGAAGGACAGCAGGACTCCTCTGAACACACCTAACAACCCTCCTGCATGGCACCTCACCCATTCTTTGGCTATGACTAAAGTCAACAGGCACTGAAGCCACAGTAACCACACTTCTCTGATCGAGTGTCTCACCCTCCACCTGTCCAATGTCTGAGGGCTGACTGGAATGGATAGGCATAGGCCTACTGGCTGTGTTTGATGGAATTACAGGGGATGGCTGAATGTCAACCTCAGTGTTAGATTCAACCTCTGCACCCTCTGACTGTGTCTTTGTTTGGCCACCATCATCATAGGTGCCTGCTGATACTCTGACATCAGGTGGTAGAATTCCTACACTTCCACTGTCAGGATCACCTATGATAGTAAGCAAAAAACACAGGTAAAAAATAATACCTACACTACTATGATCCAATATATGCTAACAAATGGACAGTGGTGTCACTATTACAGACAATACAGCAATACACACAACAGTCCTGACACCAACATCACAAACTAAATATTTCTTTGAATTGTTCATCAGTACTGAAATAAAAATGTTTGGCTTGCCAAGTGTAGCTGAATGTAGGCTCTCTATGCTGGATGATCCTGGAAGAAGTTAAGCAAAATGTGAAGTCAACATCATTACAATTAACAGTAACACAGGAGGTAAAACTTTTTTCCATTTATATGTCCATTAACTATACATTCAACAAGAACATGGATGACAAGTCTGACCTAAGCCCATGCATAATCAATTAATCTACAATCCCCAAATCAATTTCTTGTTAAACAGAGCTAATGTATTGCAGTAAAGTATTTAACAACTGAGATATATAAGCCTACTCGGAGGCTCGTCCTGGGACATATCTGCTGTGCCTGATACAGGAGCACCAATGCCAAGGACATGTTGTTCTGCATGTTCCTGTGAGCTGTCTGGATCCCTGAGAGTGGATGGGAACTCTTCATTTGCTGTTAGTGGTGGCTTTGTAGCAGGCCCCTTATACCCATCTGATCATGGGCCACTGCAGCTGCTTTCCTCCATGTAGATGAGATCATGTTAATGGCCCTATTGTGCACCTGATATTATGCTCTGCTGTCACTGCCTACTGCATTCATATCTGACTGACATATTTCCATGTCCCCTCTCAAGCAGAAAGGCACCATGTCAACTAAAAGCTTCCACAATGACCTGATTCTCAGGGTCACTAAAGGGGGGGGGTTGGGAGATTGAGATGCCTGGCATCCATACTCCTAGGTGACCTAAAACATAATGGAAGGATAATACACATAAGAATCACATAACTAAAAAATTCCTATTTCCAGATAAAACAGAAAAGGTAGCAACATTTCACTATTACCCACTGGACAATCATAAAACAGTCTAGATATTTGAAATATGAACAACAGGAATGATGTAGTTGTAACATATTACATTCACACACAAAGCAAGGCTGGATTAAAAACAAAGAGAGTAATAATAGCAACATATCCTTATTTGTGCTAAAAATGAAATGCAACTTTGCTCTCCCACCCCTAAATGAACAAGAAAATGAAACATTTTGCTAAGTAATATATATATATATATATATATATATATATATATATATATATATATTTATATATATACACACACACACACACACACACACACACACACACACACACACACACACACACACACACACAATATTAAACAGATTTTTATTAATGACATTTCAGCATATGTATTATATAGCTGAAAAATGCAAGCATACATCCTCAAGTTCAGTAGTCTTCTGTGCAGATATACTCCAAAGTAACAGCCTCTTCTGTGTTCTCCACATAAACAAGTTTCTTCACCTTCATATTCCCTAGCTACATGGCTGCCTACTTATGGTGTAGATTCAAGGCTGTGAGCACAGTGAAGATGCAAATGAGGTGTGAGCTCATTAGAATTGCTGAATCCCAAATACTTGGTTCTGAGTAGCATAAACATTGTGCAGGCACCCCCTCAGTGCTTGTTACTAATGGATTGCAACTGTGAATGATCACTGGTATGGAGAAGGAAAATACAACATAAACGCAGATTGCCCGACCTCCAGTGGGGGGGGGGGTGTCAGGTTAGACTTACAAAGTGTAGAAGTAATTCTATCATGGTTTGAAATGTAAGTAAGCAGTGCACAATTCAAAGGTACTGTTCATTAACATCAAACCTCCCTTCATTTGTTGGCAACTGTATATTATTGCCATTTAATATCCTCACACATTTGAAGGACAATGACATAGAATGCATTACAGACTGCATGTCTCAGATTACTGGTCAGACTAGACAAGAATGAGCAACAAACACAGAGAGGTAAGACTGAGCTTCATTTTTGCAAGCAATAGTCATAAATGGTTGTATGATCACTCAGTACATTACATTTGAAATGAATACATATACAATTAATTGTTATGTGGTTTCTTAGTACTGTGGATGATGTTGCAGTTTGTTGCATGCAGAATGATTTCAGTTACCTGCTGCAAACCTATCTGAGTGGCAAAGAGGAATAAGGCACCCTTACTGTGTTCTGAAGGTTCATTGGTGTGAGAGTTTAAATCCAGACCTATTTAGAAATATTTCATGTATACTAACAAACATTTTGTAGTGTGCATTACATAGATTGCTTTTCTTCATTTTTAACTACTTTTACCATATATGTATATATATATATATATATATATATATATATATATATATATGCGTGTGTGTGTGTGTGTGTGTGTGTGTGTGTGTAACACTAAACATAAACACACTAAATGGTGTTGCACAGTGGTTAATTTAGAGAACTTAAGAATGAGTAGGAAATTATGGAACTGTCATGTAATTTGTTCTGTGGCAGCAGCTGTAAGTGTAGCAATGGAATACAGCTGGTCATGGATTCTAGTACAGGCTGTGCAACTTATTTTTACCATTGTGACAATGCAGTTTATAGCAATGAATTGAAAAATATACAACTGTTATTTCAACATTCTTGTAGTAACAGGTATAAGTATGAGGCTGTATTACACATGGTCTTGGTTTTCAAATACAAGATATTCCTGACATTTTTACTATTGTTTTATTTACCATTATATTAACTCTCACTTATAACACTTCAGGTAGTAGATATGACTTGAATTATATGTATGAGGGATAAGACACCCTTATTGGGGTTTCAGATGTATGACTGAGGGTATACTTAACTCTCACTTATAACACTTTAAATAGTAGAGCTGATATGAATTATATGGATGAGGGATAAGACATATTTATTGTGTTTTCAGATATATGACTGAGAGTATACTGTCTACTATATTTCTATATGTATGATTCTGCTAGCTGGACTTGTATGGCCTTTATAATTAAGTAAGACCCATACACAACTAAATCTATATACAAGAACCTTGTCAGGTCACAAACATATATGTGCAAGATCTCAAACTATCACCTGTATTTATGAATGATTATTGACTATGTGTGAGCAGTAGTTCTTCTGTGGCAAAGATGGAAAATCACCGCTATAGAAGAAAATGTTTTTTTTCCCTTATGCCTAGTTTTGAATCCACACTTTAAAAATCAATTTTACCAGTGTATAAAGTCAAAAACAAATGTGTCAGGTCATGACATTTATGCCCCCAGTGCATGTCTGCAAACTTAAGTAACAGTTACCTTTCAATCTTCGGTGAATGTTTCCAAGGTACAATAGCAATCACCCCTCAAACAAAAGTCAAGTGCCAGAGTAACCTTCCAGTTTCAAATGTTGCTTTCCTCACTGCTTGGATCTGCTGCACTCTGCTTAACATCATGCAAACTCAGTTGGCATCAATGTTTGGGTTTGTGTACTACTAGTGAATGTGATAACAGGAACTTTTGGGAAAGCATTAGTTGCCATTGCTCTAGTTCAGATGTTAGACATGTCTGGAGTTAGAGACAAAGTTGCCCAGTTTAGAGAACAGAGGTGGGATGTCCAGGAGTACAGGTAAAGCACCACAGGCAAAAGCTTCTGCAGGGGGACTATTCTGGCTCTCAGTACAAGTCTGAGGCTTGGAGTAGCTTGACTCAAGCTGTATCAAGTGCTATAGACATCCCACATACTGGAGAACAGTGCAGGCATCAATGTAATGACTTACAGAGGCACAAAAGGGATACCCTAAACCAGTGGTTGAATCAATTTCAAACTGCTGACATCCCACAGCTGAGCAAATATGATAATAGAGAGTATTTGTAATATATAGAAAGCTAAATATAGGCAGGATTGGTATGCATAATGGTATTCTGTTCTTTTCTGTTCTTTCCACAGCTAATGCTGAAATAGAGTTCAATATACAGGCTTATACTGATCGAATGGAGAGACTGAGGGAAGCAAGTGGTATGAATGCAGAACAAGAGAAGTATTATTGTAACTGTAAAAGAAAAAGATAGATTTTGGGAGTTTTTATACAGTTGTAGCAAATTCAGCATGCATATCCTAACTGTAAAAGCAAGTATGCATGCATTAGTCTCTAGCATAAACCAGCTTTAGGAGTCAAGTATAAGACCAGTCAGAGGTAGTGGGTTCAAATACCATGAGTATCAGCTATACATTACTGCATTTCTTTGATAATATTACATTAAATTAAAGTCTATACAAGTGGCATAAATGCCCTGCTGTTAACTGTAATCTATAAAAGTGAACCAAGCATATGTGCAATATATGCACATTTCAAGAATTACTTTCAGCACTCTGTATAGTGTGTAGTTGTTAGGTTATATACTTAAATGTAATATTTCAGATAAAATAGTTGCATAATTGTGTTAATGCATTGTATGTCATATATGATGGCACGTGTGATGCCCCTGCACTGGCCCAGTAATTAAGGAGCCTCAATACTCACAACTGGCAACAGTGAGGGATGTACATAATGGAAGGATGACAAGTACACACATAGTAAAGTGGAATTTCCCTTAAGAGCACACAGAGATCACAGTCAATCTGGGGCTCATTTCTACTTCCTTCTCCAGATCCCCAATAAGATTCCCCACTGGCACAGCTATAGGGTTGAGATCTTAGCACCCTCTCTGTCCAACCAGTGCTTCACGTCCCTGCCCAAGTAGCTGACACACACACACACTTTAATATTTGATTGATATACAAACACACACACCTAGGAAAGGTTGGTACAGGTTTACTAGCTATGCCCAGACTATAATGTAGTTCCAACTGCCACTAGCCATCCTACTTATCAGCTACTATAAGGCCCTTACAAAGAGTGTCCGATCCTACTGTGTAATGTTACTAATAATCCAAATAATAGTTTTGACCAAGACTTGTAAGGCTATTTAGGAGTGGCCTGTACAGTGTCAACAAATACATATGCAAGTACTCATATGTCTCACAAATATCAGCCACAAAGATAGGTTTAAATACATTTAATAATAAATAATAAAAGAACAAGACAATACTCAGTCAATCAACACATTAACTTCAGAGTTTAAAATCACAGGAATTATTTTAAAATAACATTGCAGGACAGTCTCAAATAAATGCAAAAAAAATCTAAATTAATTTTTATTATATTCCTATCTATACCTAAAAGAGATACTATGGCTAAATACCTTACTTACAGAGCAAAGCAAGTGCAGATGTTGATGATGAGTAGATGTTCTTGCTAGGCCCAAGACAAAATAAAAATGCACAGTCTCACTCTGACAGAGTTCTTAAATTAATATCAAACATTACTGCTGGGTTAGCTTGGATGACATCACTCTTTGTCACCTGACTTCAGTTCCCAGGTTAAACAGAAACTTAACAGAATTTAACATCTATGTGTGAGAAATATATATCTCCCAGATCTTTGAAGTTGCTAGAAGACATAAAATAATAAAATACTTACAAAACAATGCAGAAGGCATCCTAGTTCTAGACATCCTGTCTCCTTGCTGCATTGAAATTACCTTTTATAGCACAGTTGTAAAGCACTTAATTTCAACTTATTTTCTTGAAGTTTTGTTCTATTTGTTCTACATTTCAGCAGGTTATGCTGTGATTACATTCTCGAAGCTCAGTACATAACAAACAGCTCTGTATAAATCATATCAATATTCACAAATGACATAAAATTATTTACAAAATTCCAGATAGCTGGGTTGGCAGTGTCACAGTACTAATTTTATCTTTTTTTTCTCTCACCCCAACCCTTATCTCTCTTGTTTTATTTTCTACTGTGTATCATCAAAATATCTCCATGTCGCCCATTTGTACTAAATCACTAAATGCTTCAGAGCTCAGTGAGGTAGGCCAGCCCTAGTGGATCAGCTTCACCCACTCCACTGGCTCCAGCAGCACTTCCTCTGTTGATCCTCCACTACCTGCACCCTCAGGTAATATTGTCCTGGCAGCTGGTGCTATTGTACCCACTGGGACCAGTGGCAGAGGTGGGGATTTCATCACTTCCAGGAGATGCCAGGGTTGGTGCATAAGGTTGTGCACCCCACCATTGATGTACACCTATGCCGGATGGAGAAGTTGCTCTCCCTCTTGGTACATAGGAGCAGAAGATGTCATGCACTCAAGCCTCCAGCAGAGTAAGGGAACAGTGATGACAGTCTAGAGGGTGAGGACTAGTTTCTCACTGTCTTCATGTTTGATGGGCATGAGCCTATGTTGTCCCCTCCCTCACCCCAATCATGGTGCCCCCCAACATTTTGTGCCCCTCACCATCCCTGTCACTTGTCTTGCTTGTATGCATTTGCTTCCTCACTTACCCAACTTACCTGCCTCTGATATACCTACATCCCTTACCCAGTATTCCTCTCTTACTGAATTAAAAAAAAGCAGGCACCTGTCCCAGAAAAAAATATCGTCCCATACATAGCTTTCCATTTCACAAACTTGTCTTATTGACACACTTGATTTGGTCCAGTTGGCTATACATCATGATTACACTGTTGTCACTGCTTTTTCTGGAGGTTGTTGTTGTTGTGTCTTCCGGCTTTTCCCGGTTAGGGGTTGCCACAGCGGAACTCCGGTCTGCTAATGGGTCTGCTAATGATTGGCAGTAGATTTTTACATGCCGAGTTGCCAGCCCTGATGCACAACCTTCAGCGAAGTTTCGCCCATTCACGCATGTCTCCACACAGAAAACGCTCTAGCTGAGAATCGAACAGGACAACGTCTTACTGTGAGGCGACAATGCTACCGCAGCACCACCACCACAGTACAGTCCAAATTCAACTAATATTCTGTACGTTTTTTTTAGTTTTCCTTGTTGAAGGAATGTATAGCTCTGGTTCTTTCCTACTTCCCTCCTGCATATTTCTGTACTGTTTTCCTTTTGATCTTTCCCTTGCTTGCTCCCCATTTCACCACTTTCCTATCTACCCCATTTTAACACTATAATCTGGTCAAATAATAGAATCACATACAACATACATAAGTACCAGAAAATGCAATGGATCCCTTCATTTTTTGGCCTCTGTGTTTGAGCAGAGTTTGGCATTGTGAACCAATGCCAAGTGATGGTGATCAGCACTACAATGCCCCAGTTACCTCTGCATAATGCCACTTAAACCCATTGTGCTATGCCAACACACAGCAACACATATACTATAAAGAATTAATCTCATTGTATATCACTGCTTATTTTAAAGTATTAGATACACCTGGATTATAACCCAGTATCATCTGGGCTTAAAAAGAAATGTGTCAATGCATTTACACCTGCTGCCGCAAAGTCAACTAATTAACAGCTGTGTTTCGTACACTCAATATGAGCTCTCAGAATTTTAGCAACGAGCTCTGTGTTTCCACACTGCTTAACTATGTGCAAACAGGGAAAGTAATGGAAATGTAATTCTCTCATGTACAAACACTTTGCCAACCATCACAAAAACCAGCTGCTCGCTGCTGTGCTATGGAAAGTCACTGTTAGCATTTATTAATGCTGTTTACTGTCCATTTACTCTTTATTCCATGAAACTACATGTAGACATGTAACAAACTGAAGGGCCTATCTAACAATATGCCACATGTTTACAATGCAGCCATGTGTTTCCTCTCCCCATGCATTGCGACCCTGGTCTCTCAGTACTTGTTCTCAAATATATCAACTACTCTACATAAATTAATAACAAATGTTATGTGATAATCAATGCACATCAATCATGGAACATGCAGAACTAGAACTATCTTCACAGTTGAACATGCCTACACATCCATCAGCTGACCCTGGGAACTATTGACCCATAAGGCTAGCCAGCCTTATCTGCAAGGCTATGGAAAGAATCATCAGGGACCTTATTTACAAGGACATAGACAATCTTCAAAACTCTTGATCAGACCCACTTTGGTTTTGTCAAGGGTAGAACTTGCTTATTAAACCTAGTGGACTTCTTTGAGAATGTCACCAAAACCCTGGATGAGGGAAAACAGTACATACCACCTATCTTGATTTAGCCAAGGCCTTTGACATAATTACCCATTCAGGTATCATAGAAAAACTCTCCCATTTAGGAATTAATCCATACATTACTAGATAGGTAACCAACTGGCTCACTGACAGAATGCACACTGTCAAAATTAGGGAGTCCAACTCCACCAGTAGACCAGTTAGCAGTGGAGTACACAAGGATCTCTGCTGGGACCTCTATTGTTTGGAAACTATTTCTCTGATGTGCAGGCATGGTACATGGCCTGTGGCTTACCAAATTTGCAGATGACTGTAAACTGGATACAATCATACAGAGTCCCCCAACAATATCAACATATTACAGAAAGAGCTGACACAGACAAATGATTGGTGCCAAACTCATGGACCAAAACTTAACACAAAAAAGCCTCATTTCCCCCTTTGGCAAAGAAGCAGCCCCTACTAATTATGATATACATAGCACCCCCCTAAGCTCCATCTCAGTGGTGTGAGACTTGGGAGCACAGGTTGATTGCAATCTAAATTTCAATCACCATGTATCCACAGTAGTAGGAAAAGCATTCTGCATTGCACACCTCATAAATAAGGCCATTGCATCCAAGACCAGGGTTATCATAGCTCCACTGTAGTCTACCCTTATCAGACCACTAATTGAGTACAGTACTCCCTTCTGTATGTATCTCACCAGACACCTGAAGCAACTGGAAAGACCACAGAGTTTTCTGACCAAGACAATTCAGGGCCTACAAAGCGTGATATACATGGAAAGACTGAAAGCCCTGTCACTGTACTCAGTATCAAAGAGGCTGCTGAGAAGTGACCTGTGCTTGGACTACAGAGAAGTCTCAGATCCTGCCCTAATGGAAATGCTGGACATATGCAAATCAAATGGGGCACATATAGCTTGCTCCAGGGATCTCAAACTAGCCTGTGACATAAACAGAACATGCTGGAGAGGTAGACATATATCCCAGTGATTGCTGCTCTTCCAGAATAGTCTCCCACTGCATGCAAAGCAGAGGTCCTCAATGACCCTGTTCAAGTGCAACCTTGACAACTGGATGAGTGACCATAAATTCAGCCCAAGGGTGGCACCTATGTATCCCATGGACAGGGGCAGTCGGTGCTGATCACAAAATCTCTCTGCTAACAATGACCATCTAACTATGGCCAATAAGTGTACTTAGGTTTTAAACAGCTAGATTTGTAAAGGTCCTAGGTCCATTAGCCTAGTAACTTCCTATGAACCTATGTACCTTTGAACCTATGCAGGCCTCGCAATGTCATATCTTCTACATCCACTGCTGATGTCATCCACTATAAGTTGCCCTCAGACATGTGTGTGTGTGTGTGTGTGTGTGTGTGTGTGTGTGTGTGTGTGTGTGTGTGTGTGTGTGTGTGTGTCTGTCTAGCCCAGAACAGCATAAGTGTGTATCCTACAGTTACATTTTCAATCCCATGGATTGACAGCATTTTGAAACTTGCACATGCCTATATATCCATTTCATACAGGCCTACCAAAATCTTCTCTCCAGCATCCACTGCTGATGTCATCCACTACAGGTTGCCCTGCAGCAATGCAAAGGTCAGACTTGTGTCATGGCAGTTGCATAAAGTACTGAGCTCTGTAGTCTGCATACATAGGTAGAGTTTCTGTTCTCACTGGAGTCAGCTGGGGTGTATGTGTCTATCTAGCTAGAAGAGCATAAGTGTGCATCCTACAGTTATCACTGCAATCAAGTGGACTGACAGTATGTTAACACTTGCACATGCCTACACATCCATTTCATGCAGACTTCCCAACATCTTCTCTCCAACAGCCACTACTGATGTCATCCACTATAAGTTGTCCTGCAGCCTTGTAAAAGTCAGACTTGTGCCATGGCACTTGCCTAAAGTACTGAGTCCTGCAGTCTGCGTACTTGCCTTGGTAGGGGGTTCTGTTCTCACTGCAGTCAACTGGGGTGTGTGTGTGTGTTTGTGCACTTGCTTAACATTACAGAGAACCTCTTACACTAGCATGTAGAAAACTAGTATTACCATATTCTCCTTTCCAGACACTGCTGATGTCATCAACTGTAAAGTGTTGTCTGAGACACTCAAAATCAGAGTTGAGCTGTGGCACTTGTCTTAAATACAGAGTTCTATAGTCTGTGTACTTATAGTAGATAAGTAGGAGTTCTGTTCTCACTGCAATCAACTGGGGTGTGTGCATGTTTGTGCACTTGCTTGACATTACAAAGAACCATTTACATCACCATGTGGCACACTGTTATTACCATATTCTCCTTACCAGGCACTGCTGATGTCATCCACTATAAAGTGTTGTCTGAGACACTCCAAGGCAGACTTGAGCTGTGGTGCTTACCTTAAATACAGAGTTCTGTAGTCTGTGTACTTAGAGAGGTAGTGGTTCTGTTCTCAATGCAGTCAACTGGGGTGTGTGTTTGTGCACTTGCTTGACATTCAGACAGCCTGTTACACCAGCATGTGGGACACTGTTATTGTCATATTCTCCTCAACAGACACTCCTGATGCCATCAGCTACATCTGATTGTGGATTTGCACTATTCCCACCAGGAAAGGGTCAGACACTGGCCTGGAGGCCAGGCAGAAGTCACCTTGTCTTATATGATACAAGTTACAGTGACATTGCTTTCAGTTTATCCACATACATCATGGCATGGTTTCTAGGCCCTGTGTTTTCCTGGTGAGAAATGTTTGTGGTATTTCCAGCTGCTGCATGTGTCTGGTGACATACATGCAAAAAAGAGCATTATACTCTATATGTTCTGATGAGGTTCGAGTACAATGCTGTAATATAAACCTCAGATCTGAATACAATGATGTGGCTTATGATGTGTACAACAGAGGTTTTCAATACTAGTGTGGACACTTGGTGGTCAAAGTTCAGATTACTATCTATGTGTATTCCCAGGTCTTGCATCACTGGATTTAAGCATAGTGGGACTGTTGTCAATGCTGTAATTAGCAGGGAATTCCACTTTTCAGACGAAGAACTTAAAGACAAATTTTTGCATTTATTTGTAGACTGCATGGCTTTGTCACCAATTGTTTGTCTGTGATAGCCCCTCCTTTACTATGTTATCATTACTGGTGGACTCAAAGATTGCACCTAGTATACAAGAATCAGCAAACTTGGTAAGCCAAAGGTCATATACTTTAGCCTGAGCTGTCAAGAAATAGATTTGAAACAGTAAAGAACCAAGCACAAATCCCTGGGGCATGTCCATGGTGACAGCTTTACTGGTACAGGTTGATTCACCAACATTCATAGTATGTGTTCTGTTGGTGAGCCAATTGGTTACCCATCTAGTGTGTAAGGGTTTATCCCCAGCTAGAGGATTTTTTAAATGATACCTGCATGGGGGTTGTGTCCAAGCCCTAGGCCAGATCAGGATAGACAGCATGCACTGTCTTACCTTCCTCCAGGCCTATCACATAGAATCAATGAGCTGTGACATCACAGATCACCTATAGAATGACTCAGCTTATACACATTCCTGACACAGTTGGATACACACTTCAACATACTCTCCACACAGACTATGTGCCTATAGAAGGGTGTACATCAACATGCATCCATCTGAGTTGGGGGGAGGGGGGCAGCACCTGATGCATGCATGTCTAGACAAATCCTGACTCTCATCATCTGTGAGGTAGACCAACATGTCATCAAGGACCTTTTCTAAATGGACACTAGTAATATCACGGCTGTGTGCAACAGACCTGTGTGAGTTGTTAATACTACTTCATTTCTGTTACATCTGTTAGATATCCTCAAAGAGGTCATTGAGGGCATGCATGATGACAACACTATCAACCTTTTGAACTTGACAAACCCAAGACATGACAGAAATCCACAGTGAGGTGTTCACTCAGCACTGTCAGATGTGGCCATAACCACCTATATCACCAATTGGGGAGAACTATGTATCACATACATGGCATGTGAATATGTTGAAACATGACATGGCCTATATCTCAGGTTCAATGATCAGGTCTGTACAGCAGCGCTGTCTGCTAGGTACTTTCTTGTTCATTATTTAAGTCACAGATGTCACGAATGACATACACATCCTGTGTCCATACAGCTGTCTGAAAGACAACAGATTGTGGCCAACCATCGACTCCAAGTGAGATATTAGTATAGTACAAATAGTATCAACGCACACAAATGATTGCTGCCACAGCCATAACAATACCTGCAATGAAACAAAAATATGGGGGATTTGTTACATAAGGAAAACAAACACACAACTCAAGGATAATGTAGATATCACATGCTATAATCAGACCAGTGGGTATGATGGCATGTGAAAGATCCACTAGGATGTAGCCACAGTGTAGACTACTTCCTTATATGTAACACAACTACTGAGTATGTGAAGGACATGCTCATCACAGGCCATAAGACCTCCATAGTTCCCAGCCTTCATCATACCAATAATGGAGTACAATTCACCCTTCTTCATGTAACTCCCTACACATATTCTAGTGATATGTAACTGATGATAACTACCTTTGCCACAGTGACCTATCACGCATCTTATTGGCCATACCTAAGTTTTCTTTTTGTGGCATAAACATTACTCTCTGATGCTGCAGAAACTTATTTAAGTTGTTAAACCACATGCATATGTGATACCTGTTCTGGTGATGCACACAGTACATACATAGCTGTTTGATAACATTGGTGGCATGGGTAACATTTGTGACAGTGTGGATTGTGCCATATATGCCATGTCAACTAGCCTGTATTGATCATAATGTCACATACATGTATAGCAGTGTCCCTCCTAACACCTGCAGCATATGTTACAGTGTCAGGACAGTGTGCATGATTACCCACATAGAGTGAAGACATGTCATAATAGTTCTACAAATGTGTTTGTGCAGAACCATCTCTGATTACTCTAAATCACATATACTATGTCAGAGACACAGTATATGACATAGTATACTATGTCAGAGACAATGGATTGCTGGTTGTATTATTCTGATATTGTCTGTGATTGTGTACGCTTCTTTTTCTATTGTCCATGACCCTTTACCTGTGTCCCACTTGCTGGACACCTCTGCTGAGATTAAACTCATATTCAGGCAAATCAGTTTGCACAGCTTTACAATATGCACACTACTGCAATTGTATATAATATCCCTGATAGATGTCCACTGCATTGTTCATGTAGGGATGCTTATCTCACACAGACATCTTCCCCATTGTTATGTCACCTTGTGTGACAGTCACATAATACATATTTTCACTGTGCCGTCCATACTGTACCATAATGATATGTGACTGGTGTTGCTGCTACAACTATTTTCCATTGACATGCCCTCACATGCTGTACATTAGTTTTTTTTACCTGTCCTCTTACCCTGTATTCATTCCTACAATCCATGTGTGTCTCCCTATTCAATACACACACTTCCCCTGAGTGTTTATTTTAGATGGCAGACCATGTACCCTTACAGATCATTTACACAACTTTGGTACAGAATGCCTGGAATGGGATTTCACAGCACTATTCACTGTATATGCTGTCCTCTACTGCGTTTGGACCATATACATAACTATATGTTAAGCCCTAGTAATCACTGTGGCATTCTGTGCAATCCCACTAACTTACTGTGCTCTGAGGTGAACAGGTTTGCTATCTGTATTGCTTTACATGGTTTCCTGGCTAGCAAAACTGTTGCCAGCAATGAAACCACACTTATTTACATTTAAACATGGTGCACAGCATGAATATACAATTAGTACTGCTGTTCACCCGCATTACCAGACACATGTAAACTCCATGTAGGCTTTGTGCGAAGCCTGCACAGAGTTTACAGAATCCCAGGGAAGTTTGCAGTACTATTCATGAAACAACAGAACCTTTGGCAGCAATGATTACAGACTCCTATGAAATACTGGAAATAATGGCTAGAGCTAGAAAACAGAGCTAAAGTATACACAGATGATTAGATGATTGTGGTGACACCACCATAAAAGTCAGTTTCTTCCCTATATATGCTACATGAAAGACTGAAGGAGATTTCAGGAGTTAGGGTAAACAGGGAGAACTCCATCAGTTGCCATTAAATAAGGCAGACTCCCTTTGGGAATTAGATACTGGGAGTTAAAGTGAAAACCTTAGGGATTTGAATATTTAGGGATTGGATTAACAAATCTTCTGGAGGGAATGGTGAAAACTAAAATAAAATTCTATACTGAGATATTTTTGACAGGTTGAAATGATGGTAGTCACTAAGGATGGTAATATATGAGAGGATTTAAACAACCAAAACAATACTCCTGCCTATAATATCATAAATAACAAGGATACTCTCTAAGCAAACCATTTTCTCAGAGATTAGAAAAGTAAATGCTATCATTCAAAAGATTTTATGGGATAAATTAAGATCAAATGTCATAAAATAGGTGTTGGATAAGTCTTTGCAAAAAGATGGCTAAGTCTTCTAAACTTGCATGTATATGAAGATGCTTATCTCAAATATTTAGAGGTAAAAACCTGCAGGGACTTTTATTGTGGAAAGTGGAACTAACAAAAGATGAGAAATCATTTTGTTGAATTTTGAGTTTGAGGGGATAAAGAATGAGTTTTGTGATGTGCAAAACTGCATCAGGGCTTACTAAAGAAGAATGTTTGCCATATCAGGGATCATATAAAGGTAGTAAGGTTGCTTAAATCTCCTTTAAGAATGTTAAAGGGTATGGTAGAAGGACAGCTGATTAAGTATTTGATGAAGGAAGACGGGAATATAGTGAAGTTATATTTTATTTTCCATGAAACTGCAGTTTGTACCTTTGACATAGTAAGGGAAAACATTTTGATTCCCAGGAAAGATTTTTGAATAATCATCAAGTTAAAACCTTTTCAACAAAGAGGTTTTTCACACAGAGCTCAACAGGGAGAGGCAAAAAGCAGCTGGAAATTATTTTCAAGTACAAATTCAAATTCATAAAGTGTTCAGTACTAAACACTGCAAACAAAACCTGTAAAACAAGATTAAACAAGGTAAACGTCCATCTCAAACAAAAAACACAAAAAATTAAGGTCAAAGCAACTGCTATTTAAAGATGTCACAAAATACCACGTCAAGCAAGTATGATTAAGGAGTCATGAAAATGGCCATAAAATATTAACTTCCTAAATCACCATGGAAGTATGTTGCAAAGGTGCACAGCTTGAGTGCACAAATGCATACCAGCACAGCTGCATGATTTCACAAGAGATAAGGGAAACAAGAACAAGAGACTCTTTGGGTAGTAAGGCAATGGCTCCAATAGGCCATATAGTTATAATTTTTTATAGCAATCAGAAACTATTGTGGATAGTTTATTTTACCCTTCAAGAGGGAGAAATTCATTTTGGCTGTAAACTGTGAAGGGGAGTTGAATTTCAGATGATAAAAGCGTATAACAATTAGTTGAAAATCCATCTGTAAGGAGGAATTCAGTTAAGGCATAATATAAGTGACAACATGCCTTGCTTTGTTAGACAAACTAATGTCAATTGTTACTACATTGTTGCCAATGCCCTAAGAAACAAATTGATTATTTCCATATAGTGAGGCTTGTGAGCTGTTGTTCAAACATTAGATGCCTAGTAGCTCAGGTGATGACAGGGGGTGAATCCTCAGAAACAATAATTAGATTCCTGCAGTGGCCCCAGAAAAAAATGAGATCAGCCTGGTTCATATGCCATGTGTTATATGTAACGTAGTTTTTGAGAAAGAGATACAGTGATCCAAGTGCTTAGGTGTGCATCTTTTAAAACAAAAATGTATTGTAGATTCTGTGCAGTAGTGCTTAATTTATTACTTCTTGTTTCTGATTTACTCAAAGATGCTTGTTTGATTCTTTGAGTTCCCGTAGTTGTTTGCTTATTGCATGTAGTAGAGACATTTGAGCTTAAATTGTAGCAATTTAAAATGTTTCCACAGAATGAGAATAATAAAGTATAGGTATTGGGGATGTAGAAGTGCTTGCCCAGTGCAACATATACATATATATATATATATATATATATATATATATATATATATATATATATATATATATATATATATATATATATATATATTTATATATATATATATATATTTTTTTTTTTTTTTTTTTGCTATTTTGCCTGATGTCACTGCAGGAAACTCACTTGTGTGAGTGTTTCAGTATGTGTGCTTATATCAAACCAAAGTCTTCTGCAGTAAGACATTTGGGGTTTTGAAGTACTTTAGTGGAACCCCTTAACTTAATTGCTTAATAAAAGATTTCAAAAAGAGAATCCCTTGGATATACCAAAACAACATTTAAAACATCCTGGAAGAAATTTATTTTTTGCTTTATTGCCTTTTTTATTGTGACTTTCACAGTGATATGTCAGTGCTGGAAATTATATGACTATATGTCAGTATCAATAAATATTTTAAACAAATATCATAAGAATGGTGTCTCTGAATCTTAGTCACAGATTGTTTGCCCCATCTACTACCTCAATTATTCACTTGCCCATTTATTACAGTTAGGCACTGTAATGCCTGAATCTTAGTTTCCTTGGTGTTCTGGATGAAAATGCTAATATGGCCTTGAAAAATGTTACTGTATACTTAGGCTACTAAAATCATTACGCTACTTACTTTAACCTCGTGGCTTCTTCTTTTTCTGTTCATGCCAAAAGGTCACAGTGAAGATCATGACACAGAGCAGGATTTTAGCCTTCTTTACTACCACTTGCATCTTATCCATTTTTATGCTCAGGGTCAGTGTGAGCCCTGTATTCACTGCAATCATGTTTGTCCTATTCTTCACCCAATGGATCTGATTCCACTGGCAAAAGGATTATGAATTATCAGTTCCTTGCCTACAACCCTGATGCTAATGCTAATGTCCTGCCTAACTTGCTGCCCTGTAGTACTAGACTTCCTATCCTTATTCCTCCTCCATCCTTTCTTGCCTCTTCCTGAACATTTACTTGTCCATTCACTGTTCTTCATCTGTTCCTGGTTGTCCTGTCATCCTCAACTCCTCACCTTCTCCCTTTTTGGCATTTCCCATCTTTCCTAGAGACTACTGCCCTTATGCTTCTATCTGGTCAAGACTCATATTTTCCCATGTCTTGTCTATAAACCTCCTCCACCCTAACCCTTGCACCATCTTCGACTTTTGTCACCCTGAGTATCTTGAAACTTGCTTTCTACTGGATTCCTTCCACCCACCATTCCTTCTCCTGTTAAGATCCTTAATGACCATTCCTATCCTTTCCCATTCCATTCTGTTTCCTAGAGGCATTCACTTGGAATTCCTCCAGTAATAATGCCATCTGCCTTTATACTATATCTGCTTAAGTCTGTTAACTGCTTCCCAATGCTTCTTCCTTCCATGGTATCAGCAATCCTTATTCTCTTATCTAGCAACAGCCTTCAAAGTTCTTGAGTTTTCTATTTCAGCTTATCTTTCCTTTTAAATTATTACCAGTTTCCCAAAATGTCCCTTAGTCATATTACCAGTCCCCATCAAAAATATCTCACCCGTGTTTACCTTGCCAGTCTTCCTCACACACTAGGCTAGTAATCCCCTTTAATGGCATTGAAAATGCAGGAAAAGGCACACTTATAGAAAACAAGGGCATTTATTTTTACCTTACTATATCTCTATGACCACCTGCAGTTATTTAATCTGCTGCTGCCTTCCATTGTGTCCTACACTGGAGGTATTATTGTGAGTTTCTATTTTCTGCTTCTTGCTGTTTGATTGATGGCTCTTTCTTATGATTGACATTGTTTATTTCATCTCTACTAAAATGTCCTGCTTCTTTGATTGCTATTTAGTGCTAAATTGATTTTCTTCTCTAAGAAATTACTTACATTTTTTTCAAAAATCCCATTTCCATAAAAAAATAATAATAATTTCTTCCTTGAATCATTATGTGTCATGACTGAAGTTACCCCACGTACAAAACTATTTGGCATAACAGTCAATGGTAATCTTAAATTCAATTTATGTATCCACAACAGCACCAAGAAAACCCATCAAAATCTAAGCACTCTACATACAGTAAAGAAATTCCTTACAGACTCTGCCAAGGTAACTCTAGTTACCACTTACCTCTTGCCCTCTCTCTTATAGTGTGCCCCTATCATGACCAGCCTACAAGCCTTACTTAGTTATAAACTTGAACAGTGCTATAACAAAGTTGCCTGATTCACTTGCAACAAACCTTAGCAGACCCACCACTATTTAGCACTAAAAATTCTTAACTGGCTCAAACTGTCTCACCACCTATCCAATACTCAGCTCACCTTAACCCATAAAACCATCCATACCCCATCCACCTGCCCAGCAACTACACCTTACTCCAATATTACCTTACAAGTCAATCCCTTCAGTCAAATGATAAACAACTGCTTATCATCTACAAACCATAAAGGACTGATGAGGTTTAGTCTCTATTCCAATTGAGCAGCTATAACTTGGATTAAAATTTGTGTATCAATCAAGTCTATCACAAACCTTCATTTTTTTTAGAACAATACTAAAATACTTCCGCTCTGCTTCCTGGTTTTGTCCCTGCTTCTCTAACCTTTCAGCACTTTTCTTATACCTCCCATTAAAGGACTAAATCACTTAATGTGCTTATCCCCTTCTAATGCCTCACAATATTGTACTTCTCAGGCTGCTATACCTACTTCTAATTAACACAACCGAATTTCTCTTCCATCACTACTTCTCTATTAACACTCAAACATCCTTATCTTCCCTAATACCTCATTCTATTGCATTTCTTAAATTACTCCTACCTATCCTATACACCGCTCTTCTATCTGTAAAGTCTCAGTACAAGGCTTGTAAATTTAATGTTTGTGAATATCAACACAAATTTTATTATACTGACTATCATGCTATGTGTTCACTGAAAAAGCTGTTATTGTAAGTATTGATTGCATTAAATATGATACCTTGGAACTTTTCTGTCTCTGAGCCTCTGCTGAAAAATGGAACCTGTGCTCAGTCAGACTTTTCTGGTGAACAAATGTAAATAAATAAATATTGTTCTATATGGCTGTGTTCTGCACAAGTAATAAATGGAGTTTAAATTAACTGAATTGATGGATTAGAATTTATTTTGCTCAACTAATGTGACATTTTATTTAATATACCCCAGGATTCATTAAGCCCTGCACGATGTGCAGGAATAGTGCAGGAGTTGCTGCAAGCAATATGTCTGCTCAGCAATTCAGTATAGAGCACCTGGAACTTGCACAAGTGCTCCTACACTATTCCTGCATGAACACCACTGCCTTATGCTAATTGCCTCATTTGCTGGTGAAAACTATGCTAAGCACAGCTAAGGAAGGGGGTGTGTCTGAAGCTGTATTTTCTTATTCCATGAAATGCAGGGTGTGTTTGCATCCAAGGAGGGCCAGTTCTGCTTAAAAGTATTTATTTTAGCTAAACAGGTGTGTGCAGATTGCACCAGCCTAAAACAAAACAAACAAAAAAAAAAAAACACAGGGGATAGCAGAACTGTTTACATTTGAGCACCGGGAATGCAATGTGTGCATCAGGGCTTAAACAGGGATGAAATGGGAAGGGGAAACAGCAGAAGGAAGGCAATCAAGGAGAACCACCATAGCTGGTAGGTGGAATGTATCAGAATCAACCAATTAAACAGGCAGCAGCCCAGCACACTACTACAAACTATGCAAACACCTTTCAGTCTGTTTTTTCCCACAAACTCTACACCACTGATGTACACTTTCAGGGGAATTTTAAACTGACAAAACTAACAAAACATGTTAGGGGCTGCTGTTGCTTTGATTTATCGGTATGTGCTAGAGACTGAGAGTGGTGAGCAGGATAATGCTGAAAACCAACTCAGACCAAGGAGGAGGAGAAGAGTGTTCAGACCCAGGGTGGCCTACCAGGGGCTACATACTCTGGAGATATCAGAGTGCTACAGGGTGGACAGGGACATACGTCAGCAACTTGTTGAGCTGTGCTGGCCTCACCTCAGACCCAGAACCAACAGAGGGGAACCCATCCCAGTGGATACCAAGGTATGTGTAGCCTTCAGAATACTAGCTACAGGTACTTTCCAAAGACCAGCTGGGGATATCATGGGGGTTTCACAGGCATCTGCATCCAGGATACACCACCAGCTCCTGGATGCCATGCGACTGCATGCCACTGAACACATTTACTTCCCCAGCACCCTTGAGCAGAGGACCACCAATATGTGTCTTTTCCACAGTGTAGCAGAACCCCCAGAGGTACTGGGTGCCATGGACTGCATGCACATCCACATCAAAGAACCACCCATTGACCAGGGTAGGGCCTACCTAAACTGCAAGGGGTTCCACTCCATCAACTGCTAGGTTGTGTGTGATGCCCAGGACATTATCATGAATGTGTGTGCTGGCAGCCCTGGAAGCTATCACGACTCCCATATCTGGCATTCATCACAGCTGTACTGGATGTTTGCCAGTGAAGACATCCCATATGGCCATCTGGTGGAGGATGCTGGCTACACAATGGGGTCGTGGATGATGACACTCATCAGAAATGCACACACCCCCACACAAGAATGCCATAATGAGGCACACGCACAAACCAGGATCATTATACAGCATGTGTTTGGGATGCTCAAGTCACGGTTCCATTCCCTTGACATATCTGGTGGATCCTTGCAGTACTCTCCAGCCACATGTGCACACAGGTTCATAGTATGTGCCATGCTACAGAATATGATCCATTGGAAACAGCTGCAGCAGGAACAAAACAGGGAAGGGCCACACAGCACCCCCACTATTGCCAAGGTCTCCACAGGCACAGAGGGACTCGGAGGAGGACCATCCTGAGCTTGCCACTGTAGGCAGATGGAGGCATGCCCAGCATGCCCTGTCCTTGACAAAGAGGCAACACATAGCACATACACTGACACTGTAAGACCCAAGGGACTGATCTCTCTCTCTGACTTGCACACACAGTAAAATGGATGCCAAACAATACACCTCATACAGTATACCCTACCATGTATAGGCAGTGTACTGTGTGCATCTGACATAGTCAGCCCTCAAGTACCATCCTCACAACAGCCTTAGGCAGAAAATAAGTCAGTCTCCTTAATAAAATTAATGAATGGAGTGGAATGTTCTGATAGCATATCTATGGTATTGAGTCAAGCATGCAATGGAATGGAGTGGCTTACTGGGATAGCAGCAGACAACTGAAATCTCTGTGGGACAACAAGAAGTGTATTCCCAGTACTGGCCTACCCACACCATGCAGTACCACCCTAGATGACAAATACCACTACAGTATATGTGGTGAGCCAAATAACTGACGGGGGCATAGGTCACATGCATGGATGGCAAAGTGGGGGTCCCATACCCACCTCCAGCTTCACCCAGCAGATCAGCTGTAGGAAACCATACAGAAATGCCTGGCAAAGGCCCCCATATGGTGACATCCATGAAATCATCACCTACAGACTTTTACACAGTGATATCACAGCAGGTCTGGCAGTTGCTTTGAAAGGTAAAAAGTCTGACACTACAAATGTCTATGCCAGAACAATCTGACCTGTGGTCAATACTGTTATGCCTGTAGTCTGAAAGATGGGGCACAACACTATGCTAAATGGGACCAAAATGTTAAGCAAATATCAGCACAGTCTCTTCAAATGTGTATTGTGTACAGATGTGTCACCCACATAGTCCCACAGAACTGCAGTAACATGTCCCTAGCCTTAAGCAGCATCCAGCCATCAACTAGCGTGATGGCTCAACATGAACAGAAAGCAATTGTCAGTAATACCTACAGTAAACTTACTGGTGCCATCCCAGGGTTGTCCACTGCAGGCAGCCTGGGAACATATGATCATCAGAATGCACTGCCTTGCTACAGATGGCCTGCATCTGTCACACCTGGCCTACAGGCCTGTGGCAAATGCCCATGCCTCACCCACAGTGCCTTGTTAGGGAGTGTCATGGGGTCTTTAACGCCAACATAACACAGTCTAAAAAAAGCAAAGAAAGGCCATGCTGCTAACTGCTAGGAGAAAACCTGCCAGTGTCAGAGAGCCAGAAATCTGGCCAAAACCATGAATAATGGGGTGAAAAAGGTCCAAAGAGAACACCTTTGAAATACTGCATTAATAATGTAATAAAGGTGATGAAATAATTGTAGTAGTTTGGAATGTCTGATGGGTGCAAAGTCAGAAACTGCAATCTCAAATGTCAGTAATATCTGACTTCAACCCTAAGGTGACTTGCAAAATACTTTTCCTTGAAACCCACACTCATATGCATAACCAACAAGATATATGAGTCATGAATGTGGACATTCTGTGATACTCTGTACAGACGACAGGCAGGGCTAGGAGTCTAAACATGGGAATGCACTCATTGAAGGCAGTCCTAACCCTGGAAGATGGTGACATGTCTGTACCCACAGAACCCTGGCCCTCAGCCATGGGCAGTAACACACCCTTCCCTGATCACTCATTCTATGCAACATCCTGACTCAATATGTGGCCAGTCAAGCAAAATGAGGTGGGCCATACATATATGTCAGACAAACACACACCTCCAGGCTTGTCAAACACTCTGACACACACAAGACCCACCAAGTGTAGTCAACCTTTGAGCAGACCCCTATACAAAGCATTATCCCCTAGAAATCTACTGAAGTCTGCTGTCACCCTGATCTTGTCTGACTTATATTACCCAAACATGATCTGGAAATCAGACCAGGCCAGAACAGAAATGCACAGAGATTCCACCATTGTAATATATCAACAAGGTGCTAGATAGCTTCCACAGCTCCAGCAGTCAATTGCTCTTAGGCACATCTCTCAACAGGCTGGATTGTGCAAGAATGAGTAGCATTTGGCCCATATGTTTGGTGTGTGCATCATCCATCCTGTATTCCTCTGGTAAATCACTGTGATGATCTGAAGAGGTATGTCACAAGGTACTGAAAAAATACATGACAGTGTCAAACAGCATATATGTCAGTTGTCTGCTAAAACAAGCCCTATCACCCTAGCAACCCATACATTACTAAGAGAAATAGTCACAATCACCGTATGGCCCATTGTCCCCCCAATTTTGATAGGCAATCTCCAGATATCCTGCACCAACAGGTTGTACAGCTGTAGCACAAACACTGGACTGGAATACCACAGTCCTCGGAATGGAGTCCCACATGTACTATAGAAGGTCACACTGGGCATGCTCATGAGAAATGTCAATAGGATCTAGGAATGAACAGGCCTTCCCCACCCAGTGCACTTCCCACTGCCCTAAAGTAGTAGTCCTGAAGATGCCTGTCACCATAGAAGTACCTTTCATCAGGCCTCAGCCCTATAATCTCTGTGGCACGTGCAATAACTATGTAACACTATAGTACAAACAACTAGTTAGGTAGGTGTTGTAATCTCAGTCATAGCAAATATCAAAGTGTGTGTGTGTGTGTGTGTGTGTGTGTGTGTGTGTGTGTGTGTGTGTGTGTGTGTGTGTGTGTGTGTGTGTTTACAAGTTAAAGCTTTTGGGTCCATTCAAACCCAGTACAATTCCCCTTTCCTTACTTTACCAGCTGAAAATACACCAAAAAAGTAAAGGAGTCAAGTAATAGGATGAAAAAGATTTTCCATTTAATACATCCGTCCTGGTACCTCGGCAATTCACCTTCAGTGGAGCAAATAACCATACAGATACATCCTATTTTATACACACATCAATTAGTTCATCATTAAATCATTACATCATTAATCCTTACAATTCCCAACTATCCTAGTTCACACAATCAACATACACTTTAACAAACCAATAAATATTAATTATATACATTCATTAAATACAAAAAGTATTAACTATATACATTTATTAAATACAAAATTGCTGAACTGTATGAAAATATATTTATAACATATAAATTAGTTCAAAGTTAGTTCAAAATTTAAATAGAACCAAAGTGGTTGGCAAAATGCTACACTCATACTATGATGCCACTATCTAAATTCATTCCCCTAGGGTATCGAGTATGATACCCTACTACTTTACTAGGCCTACAGATATCAGTCACCTTAGAAGTCCCTTTTGTCAAATCTCAGCCCCATAAGCTCTGTGGTGAGTGTGATAACTGTGTAACACTATAGTACCAATCACTAATTAGATAGGAGTTCTAATCTCAGCCCTGGCAAATTTCAAAGTGTGTGTGTGTGTTTACAAGTTAAAGCTTTTGGGTCCTTTCAAATGTAGTACACTTCCTCTTTCCCACTTTAGCAGTCCTGAAGATATCAGTCACCTTAGAAGGCCCTTTTGTCAAGCCTCACCCCTATAAGCTCTATGGCTTGTGCAGAAACAGTGTAATGCTATAGTACAAATAACTAATTTGGTAGGAGTTCTAATCCCAGTCCCGGCAAATGTTAAAGTGTGTATGTGTGTGCATGTGTGTGTGTGTGTGTGTGTGTGTGTGTGTGTGTGTGTGTGTGTGTGTGTTTACAAGTTAAAGCTTTTGGCTCCATTCAAACCCAGTACACTCCCCCTTTCCCACTTTAGCAGTCATGCAGATATCAGTCACCTTAGAAGTCCCTTTTGTGAGACCTCAACTCTCTAAGCTCTGTGTCATGTGTGATAACTATGTACCACTGTGATACAAATAACTGGGTCCATTCAAACCCAGTACACTTCCCCTTTCCCACTTTAGTAGTCCTGCAGATATCACCTTAGAAGTCCCTTTTGTGAGACCTCAACCATCTAAGCTTTATGGCTCATGTGATAACTATGTACCACTGTGATAAAAATAATCAGGCAAGCATGTGGAAGTGTGTCTGTTTGTAGAACAAAGTATTTTGATAAGTTTAACACCCACTGCCCTACTTTATCAGTCCTGCTGATGTCATTTCCCATATCAGCACCTTTGGCCAACTTTCAGCCCAGTAAGCTCTGTAGTACATGCAATAATGGCATACCATTATGGTACAAATAACTAGTTCGGTTGGGGTGCTACTCTCACATCTGGCAAGTGTGTGTGTGTGGAAGTGTGTCTGTTTGTAGGACAAAGTATTTTGATAAGTTCAGTCCTGCTGATGTCATTCCCCTTATAGGTTCATAATACCCCAGGGATTACTTCAGTGTCACTGCTTGACAGAGGCACAGAAAAATGATAGGCATAGTTTTTATTCAAACTAAAGGGGTGGCGAAAGCCACATAACTATGGGCTAGGCTTATAAATGCCCTTGGGCAGATAGCCTAGTATGAACCTATGAACCTATGAACCTATAAGTGTGTAATAGGCTAATGGCCGAGGAGTCTTTACAACTCTAGCCCATAGAAAGACCCTGCCATTGTGCCACCCGATGTTACTTCCCAGTGCCTGTATCAAGTAGCCAATGCAGTGGTCCTTGGGGTGAACTGTCTATATCCCATCCACTCATCAAGATTTCTCTGAAACAGGGTCAGCTAGGTGCTCTGTATGACATGTATGGGAAGTGTATTCCAGGGCATGTCCAGTCTCTTGGTGAGGGACCTGTCCCACCAGCATGTTGGGCGATCGTGGTAATGAGGTAGAAGTCTCTGCAGTGTGTGGCGTGGAAGGATTGGGATGTCTTTATATGTAGCATTTCTAAAACAGCTGGGTCAGACACGGCTTTGTAAGTCAAGCACAGATAGCCTCTAACTAGGTGATATGACACAGAGAATAGCTGGAGTGTTCTGAGTATGTCTGTGTAGGACGTGTGCTTAATGCCTAGGGACCTCTTTGTGAGGTGCTTCTGTGGCCTCTCCAGCTGTTGCAGGTGTTTACTGAGGCACATGGCAAATGGGCTAGAATACTTGATGAGTGGTCTAATGAGTGAACAGTAGACATAGATCATTACCGCTGTCTTCCTGGATGCAAAAGCCTTGGTATTGCAATATGTCACATATAAGGACTTCCTGACCACAGTGGCAATGTGGTGGTTAAAGGAGAAGCTGCTGTCAACCTGTGTTCCCAGATCTCTTATAATGCCTACAGTGTTCATTGGGCTCCCGTCTATGTGGTACTTACTGGAAACTGAGTGTTTTACCAAAGGGGATGATGATGCATTTTGTGGTGTTAAGCTTCTGGACATGGCTTCCACAAAACTCATTGATCTCGGTGAGGACTTTCTGTAGGATGTCTGCAACACTTGTGGAGTTAATGATAGCTTAGCCAGAGTTCTTCTTTGTTGGTCTGGACTCCTGAGAAGTAGATGTTGGACAGGACACTACCCAGTACCGATCCCTGTGGGACTCTACTTGTGACTGCTTGCCATTCTGACTTGGATTTTGCCACTGTCACACTGTGTGTTCTGTGAAACAATTTGCAACCCACCCACTGACATAGGGGTTGATGCCTAGTTTGCTAGGTTTATCAATAATTCCTGACTGAGGAATGGTATGAAAAGCCTTGGCCAGATCAAGGTAGGCTGTATGCAGTGCCTTACTGTCATACACAGCCCTGGTGACTCACTCAAAAAAGTCAACCAGGTTGAGCAGGCACGAGCTGCCATTCACAAAGCCAAACTGTGTGGGGTCCAGAGTTAGGAGATCACCTATATCTTGGTCAATCAGGTCCCTGATGATGCGGTCCATACCTGTACATAGTAGACTCATCAGGCTAATAGGCCAATAATCCCCAGAATTTGTAGATGCCACCCCTTTATGGAGAGGGATGACTGTAGCAGTGTGCCATTTTTGGAGGGACAAAGCCTGAGGTGAGGCTGTGACTGAACAGGGCACATGGATGTGGTGCCAGGTCTCTTTGTACATCATGTAGAACACAGCCACGGATATGTTTTGGGTCCCATGGAAGCTGTATTCTTGCCTGTGGACAATGCAGATCTAACCTGGCCTGCAGTAATGCTGGATGCCTGGCATTCATCTGCCATTATGACTGTTCCCTTGGGGGGAGAGAGGGGGTAAAGCTGGCACTGAATGTGTTGGCAAGACTGTTTCCAATATCTGTTGTCTCTGGATAGAAGTTAGCATTGCGCAGTAACTCACAGCACTTGTGGGTATTGCTATGGAGGTTGTTGATATAACTATCAAAGGCTGTTGCGATTGTTGTCAGTGTCTGCTGTACTTCTGCCTTCATAGCTGCCTGCAGATGATTCCATGAGGGATCTCAAGTTGTGGTTGAAGCTAATAATGGGGTTCCCCAGTCTTGGGACACCACCTTTTTCTGCAACAGTGTCCTCCGTCTGTTGCACACTTTAGGAATGGCAGGGAACCATCACATTGGCTTCCAGTGTTTGGAGGACAGCGTCTTGGTTCCTTTGGCTATGGCTAGTACCATGCATTCATTTACATGTTTGTACAGAGCATATGTGTATGATTCGACAGTCATGCAGCTATTTTCCATTGGCATGGGTGCAGTGAAGTCATCCACCCCATTTTTATGACTCTAAAGTCAGGTTGGAGTGGTTTTTCAAGGTGGTTACCTTTGTGGGGAGTGTGGGTGAGATGTTGAGTTCCATTTTGATTACATTATGTTTGGATCTGACCAGGTAGGGATTGATAACTGTGGTCAAGCAACAGTCCCATATGTAAGTAATCAACACAAGTCAAGGTTGTAGCATCCTCTACTGGGGGTCAGTATGAGCTGGCCCAGGGCATTTGAACTGAATTCCAGGAAGCGTTGGGCAAGCGTATCGGTGCTTGACTACTTTTGCCAGTTGAAGGAGGGGTAGTTGAAGTCTCCTAATATGTCAGTGTTGGGTTGGACGTTCATAGATGCCAGGGTATTGAGGAATGTGGATTGACAGTCTAGGGACATAGATAGGGACCCATATCAGGCTATGACCTAGATTGCACTATTACCCAAAGTCAGATGTACCTGAAGTATCTCAGATGCATTATGCTGGGATACTAGTCTGGAGGTGTGCATATCCAGTATGAATATGGAGACACTACCACCTGTGGTAATTTGATTTTGAACACTGCCTAATAAGGCACTATGGGGGTGGCAAGACACTTAGCCAGTACCTAGAAACCCAGGAGTGACAGATTAAGGCCATCTCTGGCAAGGCATTGAAGTCTGTCAATCATGTTATCCCAAGCAGCGAGATACTGGATTCCCTGAGAATGACACACAATATGTAAGCCAGTGTTGCAGTCAATCATTTGTTGATAGTATTGCAGCATCATTCTGCGTGACAGTAGTATACTGCACTGGGCTACTGTCACACCTGCCTGGACCACATAATCTGAGAGTTCAGCCATGTCTCTTCTCATGTAGTCCAGGGAGGTGTGTCCCATGTCATTCACACCCACATGGAAGATGACAGAGTGATACTTGTAGTTGTTATGGAGGGGCCTGACTGGGTGTGTCATGTGTTGGATGTTGGCACATGATAGACAGCTTGCTGTTACCTCCTCCATAATCAACCTAGTGAGTGGGACATCTGTGTGCCTCAGTATTGAGTCACCCATGATTACTGTATTGTACAAGGTGGTTAGCCTTAGGGGCTTAGGTTGAGCGGCACACTGTGTAGGTGACATATGTGTCCTTTGGCATGTACTGTGTCGTGGTGTCTGAGTGGGTGTCTGTCTTGCTGTGGAGGTGTGGTCCATGTTTTGGGACTGACAGCTGTGGAATGCGTCACAGCCTGTTAGTGCAGGGGTGCTGTCTGCTGCTGTGACCCAGGTCTCCATTACAGCACAAATGTCAATGTCCTCCACTTTGAGGAGTGCTTTGAGTGACTGCATCTTGACAGTTAGATGTCTATTGCTGAGCAGCATGACCCACAGATTGCATACATGTTTAACTGTTACGGTGGTAATTTGATTTTGAACACTTCCTAATAAGGCACTATGGGGGTGGCATGACACTTAGGCAGTACCTGGAAACCCAGGAGTGACAGATTAAGGCCATCTCTGGCAAGGCATAGAAGTCTGTCAATCATGTTATCCCAAGCAGCGAGATACTGGATTCCCTGAGAATGACACACAATATGTAAGCCAATGTTGCAGTCAAACATTTGTTGATAGTATTGCAGCATCATTCTGGGTGACAGTAGTATACTGCACTGGGCTACTGTCACACCTGCCTGGACCACATAATCCGAGAGTTCAGCCATGTCTCTTCTCATGTAGTCCAAGGAGGTGTGTCCCATGTCATTCACACCCACATGGATGATGACAGAGTGATACTTGTAGCTGTTATGGGGGGGCCTGACTGGGTGTGTCATGTGCTGGATGTTGGCACCTGATAGACAGCTGGCTGTTACCTTCTCCATAATCAACCTAGTGAGTGGGACATCTGTGTGCCTCAGTATTGAGTCACCCATGATTACTGTATTGTGCAAGGTGGTTAGCCTTAGGGGCTTAGGTTGAGCGGCACACTGTGTAGGTGACATATGTGTCCTTTGGCATGTAGTGTGTTGTGGTGTCTGAGTGAGTGTCTGTCTTGCTGGTCTGTGCTGTTTGGGTAAATGTCCATTGAGTTCCACTGTGAAGGTGGGTGTGTGGTTTTTCAGTGTATGTCAGGGCTGTCATAGTGGGAGTTGTGGCAAGCTATGTGTTCCACATGGTGTAGTGCAGGTGTTGACCTTATCCTCTTGACCAGCTAGTGCAGTCTTCACTGGAGAGTGCCTATTTCCACATTTGGTGATATAGGGGTAACTCTCACAGGTCTGAGTGTTTAGAGTTTAGAGGAGAGGGTTGTCTGTGTACATGCGGCAGTTGCAACAGTGCCTCAGAATGGACAAGTGCACCAGGTTAATGGACAAAAGTACAGAAAACTGAACTTCAATCATGTCAGGAGGGGTGGTCATAACTACTAAGTACTGGGGCTAATTCCATGAGGAACAAGTACTGCTTATGGCTCCCAGGTGTGCTACACTTATTGATACAATAACCTGTTGAACTGCAAAGCTATTATGCTATTTGAAGTGCAAGACAGAAAGAACTAGCAAGATCTAAGGGAAAAACTGAAGGCAGACTTTCTGCCACCTGAAATACTTTACCTCAGCTGTGCAGTTATCAGAACCTTTATTCAGTTGTCAGTCCATTAAGTTCTGTAGCATGTGCGGTAACTGTGCAACACTGTAGCATAAATAACTAGATAGGTAGGGGTTCTAATTTCACTACTGACAAGTGTGTGTGTGTGTGTGTGTGTGTGTGTGTGTGTGTGTGTGTGTGTGTGTGTGTGTGTGTGTGTGTGTGTGTGTGTGTGTGTGAATCATATACTGTGTGGGTTAAACCATTTTGAGTTGTGTACCACCCTTTAGACTTCCCCTCACCCCAATTTAATAGTCCTGTTGATGTCATTCACCTTAGAAGTACCTTTGGAGTAGGTGAAATTATATAAGCTTTGTGGCGCATCTGATAACTGTATAACACTATAGTAGAAATAACTAGGTAGGGAGGGGTTCTAATCCCAATACTGGCAACTGTTAATGTGTGCTTAAGTGAGAATCATATACTGTGTAGGTTATACCATTTTGAGTTGTGTACCACCTTTTACACTTCCCTTCACCCTAACTTAGTAGTCCTGTTGATGTCATTCACCTTATTAGTACCTTTGGACAAGGTGAAATTGCATAAGCTCCATGGCGCGTCTGATTATTGTGTAACTCTATAGTAGAAATAATTAGATAAGTAGGTGTTCTAATCCCAGTACTGGCAACTGTTTGTGTGTGTGTGTTTATGTGAAAATCATATACTGTGTGGGTTATACCATTTTGAGTTGTGTACCACCCTTTACACTTCCTCTCACCCTAAGTTAGTAGCCCTGTTGATGTCATTCACTTTAGAAGTACCTTTGGATGAGGTGAAATTGTGCAAGCTCTGTGGCACGTCTGACAGCTGCATAACACTATAGTAGACATAGATATATAGGCAGGAGTTCTAATCTCAATACTGGCATGTGTATGTGTAACACTTTAGTAAACATAGATAGCTATGTGGGAGGTCTAATTTCAATACTGGTGTGTGTGTGTGTGTGTGTGTGTGTGTGTGTGTGTGTGTGTGTGTGTGTGTGTGTGTGTGTGTGTGTGTGTGTGTGTGTGTGTGTGTGTGTGTGTGTGTGTGTGTGTGTGTGTGTGTGTTTGTGTGTACCATATCCATTGGGGTTGGGTTTGGCAAAATTTTTGCACCCAGTACACATCTAAATGTTCATGTACAGGGCCCACTGTTGTCAACCACTGTAGTGGTAACTGTGGACACTCTGCAACCCTATACGCTGTGTGCCATGTGAAATAACTATGTAACAGTACGGACACAAAAACAAGATAGGTGAGTCTTGTAATCCTATGATACCATTCCCCACTCAGGAATCATAGACAAACACACCCATCTAGGCATCAACCCCTATGTCACTAGGTGGGTTTCAAACTGGCTCATGCATAGGTCCCACAGTGTGAAGGTAGCAGAATCCATGTCAGACTGCCAACCAGTCACTAGTGGATTGCCACAGGGTCTGGTCATGGGTCCCCTCATGTTTGTCATGTATGCTTCTGACATCCAGAATAACACAAAGGGACCCTGGCTGACAATGTTTTCAAACAATTGCAAGGTGGATGCTATGTGTACATTCCCATATCATGTTGACATCCTGCATAAAGGCCCCACTGAGACATCCGACTGTTGCCAGAACACTAGCCTTAGGCTGAATGGAAAAAAATGTGTCTCAATTCTGTGTAGAATCAATGTGGTTTCCATGAATTAACACATTGCTGGTAGTCCAATAGACACAGACGTCCTTATAAGAGGCCTGGGAACACAGTGGACAGAAATAACTTCTATGTGGCACATCTCATAACTAAGGGTATGTCTTCCAGTAAGGAAGAGGTCAATGGCTTCCTCTACTCTTTCCTCATTAGGCCAACCAGCAGGTACAATGGCCCATTTGCCATGTAGCTCACTAGACACCTGCAACAACTGTAGAGGCTGTTAGTGTACCTCACAAATAGGGCCCTAACCCTTAAACAACTGTCCTATATGGAG
The DNA here is from genome assembly GCF_019279795.1 of Protopterus annectens. Classification (NCBI taxonomy): domain Eukaryota; kingdom Metazoa; phylum Chordata; order Ceratodontiformes; family Protopteridae; genus Protopterus; species Protopterus annectens. The sequence goes on along the minus strand of NC_056739.1, from coordinate 1,769,957,971 downwards.
AGTGCAATACCTCTAAGTATTCTTGACCACATCTTGGCTACTTACAGGCAATCCCTGCTTGACTGACAATGCCATGTCTGGCTAGCTGTGGTAGGAATGCCATACCTAGTGAAACTCTAATCTTTATGCACCACATGCCATGGATACCTCAACCTCATTACCATAATCAACAGAACATGTTGGGGACAGATACATAACCCAGTGAGTGGACATGTTATGCAATATATGTCACATCCATGTCAGAGCACCTCACTAGCCCTCTTCAAGAGAAATCTGGATGACTGGATGGGGAATTTAACTGTCATCCTGGCCATCACTCAAGTGGCAATAGTTGATAGATGCACCGGGAAAAAATGTCAGATCGCATGATGCCAGGGTACTCCCATGGGCTAGGTATGTCATGGCTCTCTTCCCATCAGCCTGGCACACAGCTATAAACACATGATCCTATGAATCTCAGTCCTGGTAAATGTGTGTGTGTGTGTGTGTGTGTGTGTGTGTGTGTGTGTGTGTGTGTGTGTGTGTGTGTGTGTGTGTATGTGCGTGTGCAAGACCAGTATCCTGAGTGTGTGTGTTTGAGTGAGGAATATATCCATTGGGTGGCCATGTATTACAATTGTAGGCCATCATACTCCCACCACACATCCTATGGTCTACTCTACGACGGCCACTTTTTACCTCAACTGTAGAGGTATCTGTACGCACTCTGCAGACCTATAAGCCCTGTGCTGTATGCAACAGCTATGTAAAAGTATGGAATGAGCAGCTAGAGAGGCAGGGCTCTTAATCATAGTACTGGCACACTTGTGTGTGTGCATTGGTGTGTATAGCAGTGTTTGGGAGTGTGTACACGCATGCATGACATTAGTATGAAACCTGTCACGCCCATTACACCACCCATTGCCATACCTTACAAGGGCATGAGATGTTACTCACTATACATGTACTTTGGAAATTCAACACATTATGAACTCCATGCCACCTGTGATAACTGAATAATACTGTACTACCACTAACTAGATGAGTAGGGATTTTAAACCCAACACTGGCAATTGTGATTATGTGTGTGTGTGTGTGTGTGTGTGTGTGTGTGTGTGTGTGTGTGTGTGTGTGTGTGTGTGTGTGTGTGTGTGTGCATGTGTGTGCGTGTGTGTGCGTGCGTGTGTGTGTGTGTGTGTGTGTGTGTGTGTGTGAGCAGTATTCTCTGTGTGTTGGGTCAACACAATACCCTCTGGGTGTGTGGGATTTACAAATCTGAGGTGTGTTCCACCCACTACACTTACCATTGTCTACTGTACAAGAGCTGCTGACGTCTGCCAATATACACTTACCTGTATACACCCCTCAGCCCTGTAAGCTACATGTCAAATTCAAAAACTGTTATACAGACCTGTTAGTTGTGACAGCTGTACCCTGGATATGACACACTCAATGTGTTAACACACTGCCATACCCCTTGTAGATAATGTCTGCAAGGCCACAGCCTGCTGACACAGAGACATCTAGAAGACAAACAGAATACATTATGGAGACCACATTCAGCCAGAGTTAATAACAATAATGATGCATCATGGCTGGACAGCTACACACTCTGACATGTAACCATTAAACTTGCTGGCTGGCAACACTTTACACAGCATTACATTGATAAACTGTACTAAATTCACCCTGTGCATCAGAACCATATTAGCATGTCCCTGCATCGATGGTATGGATGACAAAGATTTGGCACAGGTATCATCATATGCACAGGGTGTGGTGTGGGTTTGCCAGAGACATAAGCTGGGACATTTGGTTGACATCATGTGTGTGTGTTTGGGGGTTGTTCATTAAATGGGCCATGCAGAGGTGGTGTGTGTAAGTCTGGAGGTGACCTAGCTGTGATGGTGATGTGTTTGTATGGATGCACACAGTCACACCATCTGGCTGCCCTACATAGGGGTATGTTGGACAGCTGTAGACCGTACATGGCAGGGTGTGCAATTCACCATCTCTGGCCATGGACATGGGAACTGGGCCTGCCAGGGGACCCACTGGCATGACCAGGCACAAGGCCAGATGCAGTACTACTCCCCAATGGTGGCTGCTGTCTGCTGGATCTGCATCCCTGTTGGCACTGGCCAGGACCACATGCCCATGGCCTGCTGTGCTGTGGTGTGTACAGTGACCCCCCCTGAAGTCTTGCTGCTGGTACTGCCACTATGGGCACAAGAAGCTGCACTGCCACATGGACCCTCAGCTGTTCGTGCTGCTGTCGTATGTCCACATGGCTGACAGACAACTCCCACTACATGCTCTGTCACAGACATTCCACGCTCAAAGATTGACATTCCATGGTCAAGGATTCCCACCATCTCACATAACTGTCTATCCATGACCTCAGCATAATAATGGTGGGCATCAGCATGATCATGGCGGTTGTCACGCATAGCAGGAAGAGTGGTATTCACGACCCTGAGAATATGTCTGGTGTTATGTTCATTATCTGCCTGTGCCTCCATGATGGTCTGAAACATGTGTCTGGTGACACTTGCTGTGGCACTTGTGACAGGGTCATGAAGACCAACAGTACCCCTTCGAGCATCCCAGCCCATCTGACTGTGTGGGACCTCACCTGTTATCTGTCTATGGCTGGTGTCTACAGACACACTTGCCATAGTCACCACACTTTCCTGTCCCATGCCATCACCCGCCAACTGTCCATTATCTATGGCCACTGGTGATGGGGTATGTGTGGGCATTGTGACTGTTTGGGGGGATGGGGTGGACAACAGTGAGATGCCAACTGATGGCACATATTCAGCCCATGATAACCTCACCTGTGCCTCACTATGTCTATCATCATTGTCAGAGTCTGTAGAGACACTGACATCAGTTCCCAAGCGGGAGGGACCCCAACGCCCATTGCCACCTGTGAGGGGAAGACAGTAAATGTAAATTAATACCTGTACATTATGGTTGGCTGCCACACACGCAGACATGCACACAGACATGCACACAGACACTTACAGGTGAGGGGGCACAAAGCTATTACACAGACCTCACATTATCCAAAAGGTGACATGTATGGCACACAGCCCTCCTCATCATGCATTGCAGCCATTCTCAATCCTTGTTACTAACAATATACATCTCTGGGATGCATGAGTATTGTTAGTAGGTGACGTCCATTCCCCTAGCACACACTGCACCCATGTACTCATTATTGCTGTTCACCTGTATACCACAGTGGCAACTACTGTAGACCATACCTCACAACTGTACAAATCATTGAAGAATGTGTAGATGTCTGGCACATATGTTTGCTCTGTTCCTCACAACCCCTATGTGTTTGTCTGACACATAACTGGGATCATATGAGGATTGATGTAACTAATTAATGACATACATTTGATTTGCAGACCTCATCACCAGCAGTAAATGTATATTCAAACAAATCCTGTTAGACCAACAACCTTCTAAGCTTAACATGGACATACGTGAACACACTGCTGTTAACATGGAAGGCTCTTGTGTCATATAAACTGAGACAACAATACTGCATTCAAAAACAACCCACCCTAAATGTGACATATGAGCTGTGCAATCCAATCGAGAAACAAACAAATGTGTTAATTGTGAAATATACTGAGTGAGATGTGTACGATTCAGTGGTTGCATAAGTGTGGATACCCTTAAACCGATGCTTTTTTTGAAACACCTGTTAAGTGATCTACAGCAGTCACTCTACCTGGGAAGGGGAGTATCAGCATAGTGCACCTTAACTTGGCATTATCTGGACAGTCTTCCCTGCAAAGGTTCCCCCAATTCTGTCAGCTGGCAAGGGCAGCTCATGTGAACAGATGTTGGAGGTCACACTGGGGGTTTACTATTGGTGTTAAGCCTGGTCTTTGTCTGGCCCAATGCATACCCTTAATTGTATTCAGGTGGATCCATTATTAGGTAGCTTAGGATGTATGCATCAAGTCATTGCTGTGTTGGAAGCTGAAACCCCTCTCCATCCTCAGCTGTCTTGCAGATGCTTGATGGCTTTCGCCCACACGTGAGTGTTATTTGAACTGTTAATAATTCCCTCCACAGTGCCTACAGGCCTAGTTCCAGCTAATGAACAGCAACTCCAAAGCAGGGCACTGCCACCAGTGAGCTTCAACATGTGGATGGTGGTCTTCAGGTGAAGTGAAGTGTTGCCTGTGCACCACATGTAGCTTTAGGGATAGTTGCTAAGTCTGAACCTTGATCTCATTACACCATTACACATTTCAACACATGACTTTGGGAGACTTGATGTTATGTTTTGCTACTTTTACACATCCCTGCATGGTGTTTGGTGTGGGTAAATGCTTCAATCTACTGATCCTATCCCATAGGCCAGACTTATGCAGAATCTAGACGATTGTTGCCACATGTACTACACAACCAGTACTTGCCAGAGAGTCCTGCAAGTCCCTCAGTTTTTCTGCATGTCTCCCAACAGCCTCCCTGACCAGTTCTCAACATGTCTTTTCATCTGTTTTGGAAGAACATCTGGTTCTTTTCAACAGCACTGTTGTCCCATATTTAATCTACCTTTTGATGACTGTCTCCACTGTGTTCCATGGTATAGTCAATGCTGTGGTAATTTTGTTGTACCCTACTCCTGACTGATACCTTTCAAATATGAGATCCCTATGATGCTTTGTAAGATGTGTGCAAGCCATGGTTGCTTCTGGTACAGGCAACTGAGCAAATGTCATGAATACACCGCTCAAACAGTGGACCGTTATTCGTTGTTACATTGAGTCCCTGTACTTGATGGCAGGTGTGTAACCAAGCAGAGTGAATGCTGTCAGTACATCACAAGCTGTTCCTACAATACATTATTTGGAGGGTGTGCACACATATGCATCCAGTGCAGTGTAAGGTTTGTATACCCCATATTTGGTGGCCTAACATATTGTTCGGTTTTACAAGTTAATTGTTCATGTTATGGTCACATTACAAGTTGGAAAAGGTGTGGAATGTAATATTGTGGTCTCTCATTATATATATCAGAAACAATTGGCATCTTGACAAAGGTCTGCACACTGTGGTATCCACTGTATAAGATTAATGTTTCATACATGTCCCTACCGTAGGCCATTTGTCCCCCAGTTTGTTGGTCTCTTTCCAGATGTGTTGCACTGACAGGTTGTGAGGTATGCTGCAGGAATGTTATATTACCCTTCAGATAGGCCCCTGTGGTGACTACTGTGATGCACTGCAGTTAATACCACCTCAAGTGAACATGGACATCAAGCAATATGGCTAGGTGTGTATTGGCAAAGCACAACAAAACAATTACATACTCACCAGCTACAGGCTGCTGTCCCACTTGTAGAGGGAGCTAAATAAGTGTGGGAGAGAGGTACTGTCAGCAGACTGACATGTGGCCTTGGTACAGGGGGGAAGCAGCATTTCTGCACATTAACAGTATGACCCCCCCAATACTATGAAATATGCTGACCAGCACTATAGATATGCACTTATGTGCATTACCAAACCCTGTCCACAACTACTAAAATATGCATGTAGATACTGTACAGATACAATCCCCATTACTACGGGTCTATATCAGAAGCATGAACATTCAACAGTTTGAGTCTCTTATGGTCGACACCATATGAGAAAACTTTTGAAAGCTTGCAAGTTTCACCAGAGATCGACGTTAGGGAATGTTTCCCTTTACTTCACTATAGTGCGATCTCGGAGTTGGTATATTTAAGTAGCTGGGGTTGTTGGGAGTGCAGGGGGGCTTGCCCCCCTGCTCAGAGTGTTCAAATAGTTTTTTTTGTTTATTTTTATTATATATTCGATGTTTTAAAACTTTGGTCATATGGTGTCGATCATATGAGCGTCGGAGTTTTAAAACTTCGAGCATATAATATAGATCCAATACTATGAAATATGCTGCCCATCACCATAGATGTGCACTTATGTGCATCACCAAACCCAATCCACAACTACTATCTTATCTGACATATGCATGTAGATACTCTACAGATACAAGTAAGTATGCTACAGTACTCTAGTAATGTGCACTAGAGTCTTACCTGCACGCTGTACAATTCCATCGAAAATTTAATGATCTGCTATGAGAAAACATGCAAATTAAAATCAGTACAATAAGCTGGTTGCATGAGTATGCACACCCTTAAACAGATAATTTGTGGAAGCACCTGTTGAGATAATGACAGCATTCAGTTGCCGTAGGTCAGAGTATATCATCATGGCACATCTTTATTTGGTAATAGTTGCCCAGTCTTCCTTGCAACAGCACTACAAATATATCAGTTTGTGAGGGCATCTCTTGTGCACAGCCCTATTCATGGCAACCCACAGAATTTCTATTGGATGTAGGTCTGGCCACTGGCTGGCACATTCCCAAACTGTAATTTTCATCTGATGAAGCCATTCCTTTTTTGATTTGGATGTATGCTTGGGTTCATTGTCATGTAAAAATCCCTCTTCATCTTCAGCTGTCTAGCAGATGACTGAAGGTTTGGGGATAAATATGATTGGTATTTGGAGCTGTTCATAATTCCCTCCACCTTGACTAGAGGACCAGTTTATGCTTATGAAAAGCAACCCCACAGCATGATACTGCCACCACCATGCTTCACCGGTGGGGGGAGGGAATGATGTTCTTTTGGTGATGCAAAGTGTTGTTTTTGCCAAACATACTTCTTGGAAATGTGGGCCAAATGTTCAACCTTTGTGTCATCAGACCATGGCACATTGTCCAACAAGCTTTTGGGAGACTTGATGTACTGTTTGCCAATGTTTGTCCAGCCCTGGATGTTTTTCTGTGTAAGAAAAGGCTTCCAGCTAGCAAACCTACCCCATAGGGCAGACATATGGGGAATACAGAAGATTGTTGTCATGTAGTACACATCAAGTACTTGGCAGGCATTCCTGCAGCTATTTCAGTGTTGCTGTAGGTCCCCTGGCAGCCTCCATGGCCAGTTGTTGTCTTGTCATTTCATCCATTTCGGATGGACGTTCAGATGTTTGCAGTGTCACTGTTGTCCCATATCTTCTCCACTGTCTGATGACTGTCTGCCCTGTATCCCATGGTATATCCAATGTTGTGGACACTTTTTCTACTCCTCTCCTGACTGATCCCTTTCCACAATGAGATCCCTTTGATGCTTTGTAAGTTCTCTGTAAAACATGTCTTTTACTGTAGCAGACAACTGAGTAAATGTCAAATAAATCCTACTAAGACAGTTGAACATTATTTGGGGTAAATCAAAGTCTCATTAACTGATGGCATGTGTGTACCCAAAAAGTGAACGCTGTGATTACTACAAGAGGTGCATCAAAAAGTAGTGGTTTATGTGTGTGCACATATATGCAACCATTTTATAGTATTTTTTTTGTTTTATATTTTCTCCCCTCACAGATTTGTTTGTTTTTCAATAGAATTGCACAGGTTATGGGTCACATTCAAGGTGGGAAACATTTTGAAATGATTTTCTGTGGTCTCCTTTTTGTATAGTACACAAACATGGCATTTCAACAGGGATGTGTACACTTGATATCCACTGTATATAGGTGTTCATATAGCTGTTTGTGGTAGGCATACACAAAGTTGCACACTTCTCTGATTACAACCTGAAAATCATGCCTACTCTACTACCCATATCATTGTCATGGCAATGCAACAACCAGTACCTGTAAACACTTATGTCTGTTGTATGCACTGAAACTGATGTTACACACAAGTACAATATGCACAACTTATTTATATACATAGATAAGTAAGTTGATAGCACAGCAAGCTTTGCTATCACAATGCTAACCTAGAGGATGTCCCACATTCATAACTAGGATATTATGTTACAGTATCATTGTTAACAGACTTGACAATGGTTTGTCTAACATAACACAACTCTATGTGTAAGTGACTACAGATATCAGGCACACGTGCTTATAACACCGTACAGCTGAATGGTATGAACTCAGTATATCACATGCATTTCGACACACACTTCTGCAACAGTACATTACTACGCACATGCTCTGTATAGGTCTCTTAGATTTACAAGACAAATGTGTATCATAGTTATATTTACAGGTAACATATGGATATGTACAACATCCCAGTAGCTGGCCTAGCGGTGGCACAGTCAGTGGTGTTTGACAGGCACTCCAGTAGTTGTCAGATGTCAGCTGTCCTTTTCCTGGGATGAGTCATGGGCCTGAGCTGTGATCTATGTCACAGCAGACAGAGCCACATGCTTTGGCCATTGGTGCTGTTCAGCAGTACATCAGTACAGCAAGTCTTGTTGAAACATATTCTTTCAAACTCCTATTTTCCATTATTACAGGCCACCTGCTGCATTCATTTACATGCTTACTTGTTTCACATACCTTTTTTTTGGAAAGTAGATTTGGTGATATACTCTTTCTGCAACTTGCAGTCAGTCAGTTTTGTTAGGTTGTACTTCTGTCTATGACAGAGCTGGTTTGAATACGTTGCAGCTTGACTTTTGTAGGTGATGCTCATGACCATGTGATGGCCTGTACACCAACTGGTATCCCACAGGTGCTAATTGCATGCAGAGCAGCTGTGTAGCTATTCCAATAGCCAATGTCAGGGCAACACACTCATATAATTGAGTACTTGATCTGGGTGTTGGCCCTTTGCCTTCCCTGTAAGGAAGGCATCCTGGAGGAGTGTGAGCTAATACCTCTTACAACAAGACTTGTGGAGACAAGACATCTAATTGGTGGAGGAGGTTCAAGACTTAGGGGCAGAATGTGAGTATTGCTGTTATATGGTTTGAATATTGCTAGTTTCACAGAGTTTGTCTGAACATGCTATTTCTGCATGGGTTTCAGTCTGACAAAGTTCTGTATCTGCATAGCTCACAACTGTAGGGCTATCCACATAATGGCCAGAGGTTTGCCTGTTATGTTTGGTCTGTTCCTCAGACAGATGTTGTCCTTGGGAAATCAGTAGCATACTCTGGTGATTGCAAACATCCATTTGTGTTTCTGCCTTCATATCTCTCAGAAAAAATATGTTACAACAAACCCTGTAACACCAGCAACTTTCTCAGTGTATAACAGCAATATTCCAAGTATGGCCATTGTTTAGGGCCTATGTCCTCCAATTATGTCAGGCATTGTCCAGATGTCATGCGGTAAGAGGTTGATAGGTATGGTCTATCATTATTTAGCACTTTAATTCCTGCTGAGGGCAAAGGCTGGACAACATGTGGAACACTGTACATTCAAGAGTTCAGTGTATAGAGAATGCTCTTAGATGACCTTGTAACATATTTTATGTGGGGGAGAGTAAGGAGTGTTTTAAAACTAGGCTGTTAGAACTTGTGAAAGATATTATTGATACGAAAGAAGGCAGTTCTATAGCTGATGATTTTTATAAAGCTCACCATGGGGACAGTAGTGGGTCACAAGGTACTGTTTTTGAAAAAGTCTGTTTCTCAGTTTGATCAAACAGTCATAAAAGAACAATTGTTATGTACAGAATCAATTTATGTTTTTAAATGTGATACATTATCTCGTAGGGGGTTAAATGAGGAGTGTAATTGGAGGCTGTGTATTTAAATTTGTAATTTTAAGTGTTAATTGCTTCTTGTATGTAAGGCAAGTATTTCTTGTAATGTTTTACTCCTTGAAGGCTTTGGCCAAGATATCAGAGTATAATAAACTTGTGTGAATTACTGGCTGTTTTTTTTCTCTTTACTATCTTCAGTCATGTCATTTTATTTGCTAAGATGTCATTGTATGTCTGGCCATTGTGTATGGCCTATCATGTTTTTGTAGCAGTATACTGTCTACTTATTATTTGGACTGGGGAGGAGGGCAGACGTCAGTGGCATGCGTCCTTTTGTATCCAGCTGTGCATAATGCCCCAGTTATGGGTGGGCTATCAGCAGCATATGTTTGTATGGGCATGTTGAGACATGTATGCATATATATATATATATATATATATATATATATATATATATATATATATATATATATATATATATACAAACACACATATATACCTCAGTATTTATTGGCAATATATCTACATATTTTTATCCATATATATGTATCTCCATACATCTCTCTCTCTCTCTATATGTGTATGTTTATTTTCATACATATATTTGTAGATACCAATCACTCCTGATTGCACAGTATGTCTTCCCTATTGTAAAGCGGCACAGCGGTGCAGCGGTTAATGTTGTCGCCTCACAGCAAGAGGTTCTCTGGTTCAATTCTCACCTGAGGTGCCTTCTGTGTGGAGTTTGCATGTTCTCCTTGTGTTCTTGTGGGTTTCCTCCCACATTCTAAAGGCATGCGTCTGGAGCATTTCTCCCCGGGCCTCCGCTGAAAACAGGCTCTGTGGAACCTAGTTGGACTTTCCCGGTCAACAAATGTTAGAAAAAATAAAGAGCCCGTAGTGCATGGTATGTTTGCAAAAGCATCAGTCAATTCTGTAGCTCAGATGGCTTAGTGGTAAATTGCTGTTCAACGGCTGTTTATTTTGTTGCTGGGCAGAACAGAGGCTGATGGAAACAAAGAGATTAAAGCACTTTTAAGCAGTCATAAGTGGGTTTTCATGGGTTTGTGTGATGGTAAGTGATGCCAGCAAATGGTTAAATGGGAAACTGCTTAATCTGTGTAGGCATCACTTAGCATCATGCAAACTCGCTTACTGCTGCTTACTGCTGCTTATTGCAGCTTACTCCCACTTATCCCCATACTAATTTCTTTAAAAGAAAAGAACAAAGGGATGATAGGAAAGTGGTGAAAAAGGGGGCATGTAGAGGGAAAAACAATGTGACAGATAGCTATGGATGTGCAGGATGGATGTACGGAAGGTCCATAGCTGTCCATTTCTGATACAGCAGCAGCTGTGCATTTGTACAGAATTTGGAGGTGAATTTGGACACTTCAACCTCTGAGAGAGGCGTAAGGACAACAGTAATGTGTTGTTAAGCAAATTAGATCACATTACATGTGTCCAGTGGACACATTTGTGAAATGGACAGCTATGTATGGAGTAACATTTTTTGTGGGAACAGATTGGCCTTTTTTTTTTTTTTTTTTTTGTTATAAGGTGAGAGTGGGAAGTTAGGGAAGGATAGTATGTATATTTGGGGAGATAGCTTGGGTAGGAAGACAGACAAGACAGCAGACAGGGGCAGCATATGACACATGTGGGAGGTAAACACCTTGGACGGGGAGGGTGGTTGGGAATCGGATGCCCACGAGCCCCCAAATGGATACAGTGGGACTGAGGTCCCCACCCTTGGGCAGTGACCACTGCACCTTCATGGATCCAAAGGTGGCTGTGCTGGGGCTGAGCAGGAGGGGCAGGCTGACCCTCAAGATGCACCACACAGCCCTCAAGCTGGCATAGCAGATCTCCGAATTCCTTTCAAAGCTCGCTATGCACCAATTGCCGGACCTGACGATGGGTGACAGTGTCCTTTCCATGCCCGCTCCCAGGGGGGTGTCCCCATCCCATGAGACGGTTCCACCTGAAGATGGTGCAGGACCAGCAGACAAGGAGGTCCCGGGTTGGGTCCCAGATGTGCTGTGGCCCGGTGCCATGGCCAGTTGAGGTGGGACAGGCAGATCCAGTGGGATCGGCCTTCCCAGACGCGCTATGGTGTTGCAGTTTTATAACATATGTTGGTTAGTCATGAAAAACACATTCCAGGATTAGTTATAACAGCATGCATAGGTATTCCCATTAATCCAAAACGATAGATTTGGAACAGTTGCTTAGCAAACAGAACACATGCATATATGGAACCACAGTAGGCATTATAACGACATGCAGGTTACATTGATAGCAACAGGCCACCAATGATAATATTTGAATAGGGAGCATTAATAGTCAAAAAGTTAAATATTTGTAGAACAATAGGACACATGTCCCAACAGTAGGTTTGGTGAAAAACATACCCATTGATTTATGTGTTTAGATTATTGGTGCAGATAGGGTAGAGGAGAGAGAGATGTCAATTAACTGTATAGGCTTCAGTTGCTCACAACTTTAATGATCATTGCTCTAATCATTACTTTCCAGGTATTACTTCACTTTACATCAACCTATGGCCTTGGGTTGGGCAGTGGTATGTTTGTACACAATGTATAATTACAGCCTTCTTACAGCTAATTTATACATTTTCTTACCTGGCAAACCTGTGGAGGAAGTTTCTGTTAACACTACCTGACAGTTTCTACCCATATTCACATTGTCAGGGTTACATATGTCCACTCATATTGTGTGTGTGTGTGTGTGTGTGTGTGTGTGTGTGTGTGTGTGTGTGTGTGTGTGTGTGTGTGTGTGTGTGTGTGTGTGTGTGTGTGTGTGTGTGTGTGTGCTACTGCCATACTCTGCCTTGACTTCTATTGGTCACCCTGAGTGTGGGCAGCAGTGACCGCTAACTGTGACAGCGTGACACTTGAGGGACATTTCTTGGAGGTTGCCATACTCTGCCTTGACTTCTATTGGTCACACTGAGTGTGGGCAGCAGTGACTGCTAACTGTGACAGCGTGACACTTGCAGGACATTTCTTGGAGGAGACTACTTGGTGTATGTACTTATCTTGCTGTCATTTGCAGCCTTGGGTTTGGACAGTGGGTGTTGTACACAGTGTATAAGTACAGCCTTCTTATAGCTAAGATATTCCTTTTCTTATCTGGCAGACCTGTAGAAGAAATTTCTGTTAACACTACCTGACTGTTTTGTTTCTACACATATTCATATATTTCTGGGTGAACATATGCATACAGCTTACTACCACTCCCGGGAGTTGAACTGTGCCTGTTTGTGCATAAAATAGAACAAAGTTGGTGATTCATCAGAATGGACTACTGAGAAATTGCAGTTTCTTGTTTGACTGTTTTCTTCCTAATACTCTCTTGGTTGTATAATTTGACCTTGTAATTCTGACATTCATGCATGGCAGATAGTTCTTATACTGTCTAGTGATACTTTGACATAGCACAGTCCAGAAAACACTGGTTAACACAACATTACTATTCAGGTATCAAATCTTGATGCATGGAACATTTCATATAGTTAATCTCCTGTTTTACAACTCCACAATCTTTGTTGGATGAGCCTTGATTATTTAATACTTTCAGAGCTATAGTTGCTGTGCCGAGACTGTACACATTTCGATTCATACAACCACATACCAAAGTAAACATGACCAGTCTGGGGTTTTAACTTTTATTAACACGTACTGACACTTTCATTGATATATACCCTGTACATCACTATTCCTCTGCTAATGTCTAATTTATTCATTGCAAACCATACCCATTTTTAAATACTGACATGTGACATTCTACTCCTTTCTATTTATTTGCCCTGAATAATACAAGCTAGATTTGTACTCACCAGCCTTGTGATGCAGCCTTAATAGCCTGCTGGCATGGATGTCCATGTTGATGGCCCTCTCGTCTGCAGCTGTACAGGAGATGGAGAAACATTTATGCATACCTATCCATCACATAGATAGGCTGGACTTTGGAAAACACTTACTGATGCCGATACTTATACACAGCTGGGACATATCTCGCCTGTGCATCTTGGACCCACTTGTCCAAGAGCTCCCTCTTCCTACACTTCAAGTCAGCACAGTGGTGCCAGACCTGATCACCAGTCCAAGGGATGCCAGTGGTGCTGGTGAGGTCACGTGTGAGATGGTCCCATGTCTCCACTTTGTATTGGGAGCCCAGGTACTGGTCCTGCACTAGTCTCCCTTCTTAGTCTTGTACTAGGAGTCTAACCATGATCCTGGACTCCTCAATGCCCCAGCTCTGCAGCCAAAAGTGCACACATTCACCAACTCCAGCCATAGTGCCTGTAGTGATGAGCTACAACTGGTTATGGGTTGTATTCCTGCCTGCAAGGTTTAAATAGGGTTGATTTCCCAAACTTTGCTGTGATTGGATGGCTTTCAATATGCTGAGCTAAGCTAAGTGACAGGCAAATCCACTTAGCACAGATTGACTGCTTAAAGGGGTAAATGCTAAGCACTGCTTACCAGTGTGCAAATCCACTTAGCTACACTAATTATTGCGAAACATACAAATTTAAGCAATGCTTATTCAGGCTAAGCATAGCTGAGCACAATTTAGCATTGTTCAGCTTTCATTTTATGGACTGTCAGTATTGTGCAGTTGATTTTTCTTAATGTCATCTTATGATATGTATGTTTCCCTTCCCTAACATCCCCCTATGTGCTTTCATTACATTATATTCTTTTCTGGCTATACCGTATGGGACACTTGTGTTTATATGGGGGTTTCACATCTGTACTACACTGACACCTCACTCTACCCTGGTTAACAAATATATATTGTTCACTACCTATTTATAAAAAATATACTCTTACTGCTTTCACATATAAAAATTAATGGACTGTACTAGGGCTCGAACTTTGAATGACAATATGCTAAGCAAACACTCTAACTACTATACTATTTCACTTTGACTATTTCAGCTATATGTTTCTATTTAGCTCCTTTGGATGTTTAAGCTATGCTATACACAGCTGCGCGATGCACACACCCACTCAGCTACGTTTAAACCTTGTTGGGGACGGGAAAAAAATAAACATGTTTTTTTTTTATACTGTCGGGGTATGCACATTGCTTTCTGCATCTTAGGGCAGGGCATCTGGACAACTACATCATACATGGGGGAAATGGTTTAAATGTTCCACGCAGGAACATGGTTACTTATTTGGTATGCCAGCATGTATACTGGCATACCATTCTGGACATACCTCTCAAGTGTACCTCATTATGGGGAACATACCTCGTTTGGGATCTTAAAAGTTCATGTTCCTAAAAGTTCCACATTGAAAGGGTCTGTCATTCATTCAGTGTTAGAATATTTAACGGATATCCATAGTAAATATAAAAGAATCACATTAATTCATTAAAAATATGTTTTTTAAGTAAAATTAACATATTTTAACCATCCTATGAACTTCCTATTTGAAGTTGTTCATAAGCTGTTAGTATGTTTTCCACATTTTTTCCATTTGTTCCACATTATGAGGGCTAGTGTTCCTCATTTTGGAGATGAAAGGTTGAGAGCTGTGATTCTGGACATTATCTGTGCTGGACCATTGTGGGGGGGGGGCTGTGCTTTTGTGTGGTTTTTACTGTATTTTGTCCGTAGACACTGTTATGTTATGATAACAGTGTCCGGGGACACTGTTAGTTGCTTTAGGATTGTTGTACGGCAATTCTAGAGTGCATGGGGCAAGTATACTGTGCAAGCAATGCTCGGACATGTCCCCTGTGCTTGTACATGGATTGTGTCTGTGTTGAGAATACAGCAGCGCACCTTCATTAATATGCAAGGCATGCTGCTGTTCTGCACGGGCACGATCCGCTCTGTGCAGGAATGGCACTATTCCTGCACAGAGTTTAATGAATCTAGGGGATAGTTTTGCCTTCCCCTTTTTTACAGCTTTGGTTAAAGAGGAAAAGGATATGGCAGATCCATGTTACTGCTTACACTGCCGTGTTACTTACGTTATTGTACTATTTTTATTTATGTATTTATCTGCTTTTGTTTGTTTATTTATTATTTTATTTTTTTCTTACTCAGTAACTACTGCTTTTAAGAGTTGCAATTAGCAAGGAAAAAGGTAAGAGTGACTCAAGTAAAGGATATCATTCTCAGCAAATGGATACAGTGTGGGAATAGGTGCACTACTTCAGACTGTGCTGTCCGTATACATTATGTTTTCCATTCTCGACTTTATGTATCCAGTGGAGATTGTTGAGCCTCCAAGTCTGTTTTTCTATGATAGACATATAATTCAGAATTCTAGGAAATCTGCGCATTCCTGTGATAGGAAGGAGTTCTTATCAGGTACCACAACATAATTATGTTCATGGTATAACTCATCTTACAAAAAATGCTCTTAATTCATATGTTACAAATCATACTTCTCTTCAAACAAATACAGTCATGAGACGTGTATATATGTGGACAACTCCCCTCTCTCTCTCTCTCTCTCTCTCTCTCTCTCTCTCTATATCTCTCTCTCTATCTCAGTTGATCAATATTTTTCTACTGTAGTCAGGAAATGTCCAGGGACATCTTCAGAGAGTGGGTAGATAATATATTAGTAGGAATTAAGAGGGTGGGGGGGGCAGGAAAGGGTTAAATGAGAATGAGGGATGATTAGGAAGAAATGAGGTAAGGGCAGGGAAGGGCTTAAGGGATTTTATGTAAGTGCAACTGGGTAAGGAATCACATTTTGATGTGAACTTGCTATACAGCAGGATTACATCCAAGACGACTGGTAGGAACTATGGTGGTCAGGTAGGCCTTGGTTTAATGGTGACATGACTAAAGAGGTGAGTATTTTTTTTTAAATAATTATCCTAAAGGATCTTAGGATGGCAAGGTTCTTAGTCACTATAGTTATTTGCTATGGTGTAGGGATGAAGGGTATATATTACATACATTGGGGACTACATTTAACTTGAAAGTTAGTAAATTGTCTTTGGGATGTTAAACAATGAGGTGAATGGGTCCAGTGCATTGGATTAAATGAGATTAGTCTTAGCAATAGTTAATATATTTTCATTTGCATTTTTTCTCTCTTTTTCCTTATTCAGTTGTTTTGGTTAATGTGATTATTATCGGGGTTGAGTATGACATAACAATGGTGGTGAAGCAGGTTCTGCAGTTGGCACTGAGGTTTTTGGTTGTGAGCTGTATTTTCAGTGATACAAGGTTTAGGTTTAGGTAATGCTTGCATTGCATTATAGATTTCCTCTTGTGAAGATTTTGAGGAGGCTTTAGTTCATGTTGTAATGAAGGGCATTGATGGCAGTTTCTCTTTGCTGGGGGTAGTTTATTTAGTCCTGGTGGTTCTGTGGTTTTGTTGGTTCTCAGCCGAGTAGCACACCATTCTTTAATGAGTTTTCATGGGTCAGAAGACTATCTGCGCAGGTGTAGTATGGCCTTGACTGTTAGGGGGATGGGGGAGTGATGTGAACAATGGGTATGTGGTGTACATCGCAACTGCTTAATTTCACGGAAAGAGTATATTTCATGCTTAATTTGGCAGCTCACTTCATACATCTTTATGTTTTCCTGGAGTGAGCTGACATATAATAAAAAAAAAAAACTGGATCATCATCCCATGGTGTCCATCAGTTTTCCAGGTCTAGGAGTATGCTGGTGTTAGAAAAATATGTATTAATGAATATGTTTAGTGCTTATAAGAAGCTAAAAGGGTTAACACATTTCATTCTATTTTATGTACAGCTTAATTCTGTATGAAATTATAAGATGCTTTTTCAAACTGCAGTATGCTTTCTGAAATTGCAAGATGCTCTCTGACCTAGTATTTGCTAGCACAGCAAAATTCATGTTTATGCCTTTTGGAAATGTACTGAGAAGCAGGTGATTATCTGCTAGGTCAGGAAAATGAATGAATAGTGAATGAATAGAACAATACTGCTTTCTATAATGTGATTAAATATGAACAATCAGCCCTGTTCGTGTTATGAGAACATGCACAGCTGCGGAAAAGAAGAGATACATCAGACAAAGACTGCTTGAAGAAATGAACTGTAATCTGTACTTGCTTTGTGCTCAAATTAGCCATAGTACCTTGAATGGTAACATTGCATAGTGGGAAAGTTGTATCTGACCGGTGGTCATCAAGGCCACATTGTTTTTCTTAGGAAGTTTTTTGTAAACTTGATATGCCAGCAGAAAATCATGGACAAACAGCTGCTGAGAAATAATATTGAAAGAACTTGTGATTTATTACGTCAGCTTAGTAGGCAATACCTTGTAAGAAATGTATAAAAGTACTTTCACTTCCTGATTCTAGTTAGACAAACTCTGTATTAGCATGTTTTTGTCTCCTTGCTGCAAGATTAAAGTGCCTTAACCTGAACCTGCCGTGTATTGATCATTTTGAAGTTATTTTTCCTTTGACAGATTGGTCCGCCGGACCGGAAGCTCTCACTTCGCCTCAGGTCAGATGGGCCAGGTGGCATGAAACCGTACGGGGAAGAAACCTCATCGGTTCTTCTGCTTTGAAAGACCTCCGACTGAATTGTTGTTCAAAAGAGGGAAGCCACTTTTCTGATCTGCGACTGGAGGACGAGTTGCTGTACAAACCAGGAGTGGGTCAATCACGGAGGCTCAGGTAAGGTGAGATTTACCTTTTTCTGTTTTAAATGGGACTTGATTGGAAATATCTGTCAGGAGATTTGTTGTTGTACAAGTCAGGGACAGAAAGATTGCAGTCTTGTCATAGATCAGGGAAACAGAATAGGTAAGACAGTTATTCTAGATAAACTGTGAAACAGAAAAATCGTGGTACCACATGAGAATAAGAAGGGTTACGTAACATTTTTTAGCAATCAGAACAATATGGGTAATAAGTGCACAAAAAGTTCCCAAAACCCACCGCTAACCGAAGATGCAAAATATATGCAATTACAGCGTGCCGACAATGTTAAATACTATACAAAATGGGTTAATAAATATGAATTTAATGGTAAATTAGAAAAATCCTCACTTATTAAACTTGTCAAACAGCTTAAAACTGATGCAAAAGGTCAGGTAAAAAAGCAACGTCAATTGGGTATTCCTCAGGCACACAGGTGGATTGAGGAAGCAAACCGTAGAGAACAGAAAAGTAATAATTCAGAAGCTATGTTTCTAGATAAAGAAGACAATAATTTGGTGATAGCATCAGCCCCTCCAGCCCCTCCACTTCCTGCACCAGAATATGAAGCGAGTGGACAAGCTGATCCACCTCCGCTATACCCGGCTGTTACCGCAAAGCCAAGACCGTATGTTAGAGATCCCATCGAGACTAGGTCTCGAACACGTAACATAAGAGGAGATACTGAGTTATAGGAAATAAACAAAAATTCATGAGCTATGAGTGAAGAAGAGATATGTCCACTCATAGAAGTACCAAATCCGCAGGCAGGACAAGCAGGACAGGACCCGACTCTCCTAGTATATAGACCGTGGACACCGGAAGACATCCAGAAAGCCACAGAGGGAATTCCCCATCCAAAAGTTAATTTTAGAAAATTCTTAGAAGACTTACAGGGCATGAGGTTAAGTTATCATTTGAATGGAGAAGAAGTAGAAAAAGTAGTCAGACAGATCGTAGGTCCAGATTGGCACATGATCAGTGGCAACTGGAATCCCCGTGACGCAGAACATAAGCCACTCCCACATAATAACGCAGAACTGGATAACAGAGTGAAAGGTCTGACAGACCAAATCTCTGAAAAATGGAAGCCTAGGGCAGACTGGACTTGCATTAATCAATGCATTCAACAGGAAGGTGAAACTGTTGACAGATATTATGCTAGATTATTAGAGTGTTTTAATAACCATTGTGGAATGCATGTACCTGAAGATCAAACACATGATTCCCTATATGAGCAGCAATTAAAGAATGCATTTTTGAAAGGCAGTATTTTGCCTATAAGCAGATTTATTACAAAGCACATGGTAGACCATCTTACAAGTAGATTACAGTCACTACTTGAATATGCTAGGCATGCCGAAAGGCATTTTAATAGTAAAAAGAAAAAGAAAGCCCAAGTATTTGCTGTAGAAGATGGAGCAGAAGTTTATGTAGTACAGTCCGGGAAAAAGGGCAAGAAAAATGCCCAGGGAAACAAACAATCTGACAAACGATCAGAAGAGTTTGAAGAGAGAAAGAAAAGGGGTGAGTGTTTTAAATGTGGAAAAAAGGGACATTTAGCAAGGGATTGCAAGCAAAACAAGATGGCCATGGAGGATAAGGAGGGTGAGGACTGACTATATGATAGTCAAGAATCACTAGAAGGGAATAACCAAGAAAAGACAAATGTAAATGTGATAGAGGGAGTAGAGAATGTGATAAAAGAAATAGAGGAAGTACAAGAAATCACTGATGGTGAAGAAAGAGAAATTTTGGACTTAGCATTATTGAGCCTAGAGCTCTATTCAGCAGACACAAAACCGGAAGTTACACTTCTGGTAGAGGGGAGGGAAGTTAAATTCCTGTGTGACTCAGGGGCTTCATGACCCCTTGTACATCCTTCCAAACTACCAGAAAATTCAGAATCACTTGATTACATTTTGGTGAAAGCAGCTAATGGGCAGCTGTATCGAGAGCCACTCTTCCATAACATAGCAATAACTGACCCTGTTTCAGGGATGACCCAGAAAAGCAAAATTGCTGTTTCTGCAAAATGCCCAGTGAACCTTTTGGGCAGAGATCTTATGCAGATATTTGGCATAGCAGTAGTATGGACTATGCAGGGTATGGAAGCACAGCAACAAATGGATACCTTTGTGGTGCGACCGGAGGGTGAAACATTTTATTGGTACAGCCAGGACTTAGTCACGACTGATCCAGGGGCAGTAACCGAAGAACTGATGAATGTAGCCATCAGTAAGTTCCCCTCCCTTGACACTGATAAACAGCATTTGTTGCACTGTACTCTGTATTATTGTAGCACACCAGGATCTGATAAGGAATATGAGCAAGAACTGTTTAAAAAACATGCAAACAGATTAGTATTACGTAATCTGTACTGGGACACAGAAGGGAACAGTGTAGTTAGCTGTTCGTTGCCCCAGGAATTCTTTGCACTCTATAAATCTAATCGATTACCACATGTTAGTTTAACTAAAGACAAGAATGTGAAATGGACAGATCTTGGAGAAAAAGTCACTAAGTGGGAAAAACAAACGGAGTTAGAATTATCAGAACAGGGAATACAAAAGCAGAAGCTAAACTGGATAACGCAGACACACCCAGCTGTACACTTGCAGTCTAGCGAGGACAGCTGATTAGCACTCTTACTAGAAGAGGAAGAAAAAGCTTTACGGAACATACCAGAAACTCTCTGGTTAACAGGGAAATCAGATGTAGGACTAATTCGTACAGCAGGACCAGTTACCATTACGTCAAAATCAGCATTCAGACCTCAAAAGAGACAGTATCCCTTAAGGAAGGATACAGAAATAGGAATCAAACCTATAATTGCAGCTTTACTTAAGGAAGGAGTACTGGTAGAATCTCCTGATTCACCATGTAACACACCCTTATTTCCTGTTAGGAAAGCAAATGGGGAATGGCGTATGGTCCAAGACTTACAAGCTGTTAATGATGCAGTAATACCTAGAGCACCTATGGTGCCAGATCCACACACCTTGTTGAATGATTTAAAACCTCAACAGAAGTATTTTTCTGTGGTAGATATTAGCAATGCGTTCTTTTCAATACCGATACACCCTGACAGCCAACATTGGTTTGCATTCACATTTCAGGGGAAAAGGTACACATACACTCGACTACCACTGGGGTATTGTGAAATCCCAACAATATTTGCACAAAAGATGGCAAGCAACTTGGCAGGATTTAGCCCACCAAGAGGCAGCCAAATTCTACTTTATGTAGACGACATCCTGCTGGTAGCCCCCACCCAGCAAGCATGCAGGGAAGATACCATAGCATTACTACAATTTCTAGCCACTCAAGGACACAAAGTAAACAAAAACAAATTGCAGCTTTGGAGAAAACTGGTTAAATACCTGGGATATGTAATATCCAAAGAAGGCAGAACATTAGATGAAGATAGAAAAATAGCAATTTTACAAGTACCCAATCCAACTACAAAAAAGTAAATGATGTCCTTCCTGGGCAAGACTAATTTCTGTCGGAGTAGGATTCCAAACTATGCTTTGGAATCTGCTCCACTGACCAACTTAATATACAAGAAGCCTATGGCAGCACACGATTTATTACAATGAACACCAGAAGCAGAATCAGCTTTCTGCAAACTGAAACAACTGATAGCATCCTCATTAGTTTTAGGATTACCAAACTATCATAAACATTTTTTCCAAACTGTAGATTGTAAGCAAGGTTACATGACATCAGTGTTAACACAGCAGCATGGGGATAAGCAACGCCCCATAGCTTATTATTCATCACAGCTGGATCCAGTGGTGCGATCCCTGCCCCACTGTGTACAAGCAGTAGTTGCAGCTGCAATGGCAGTACAGGTTTCGGCCTCAATAGTGTTGTTCCACCCTCTCACATTGAGAGTGCCTCATGCAGTCGCAATTATTTTACTGCAAGAAAAAGTAGCATATGTTTCTCCTGCTAGACATCTTTCCTGTATGACTATACTCTTGAGCCAACCTCATATGACAATTGAACAATGTACAACTTTAAACCCATCTACCTTGCTTCTGACCCCTGCAGATGGCACACCACACAGCTGCCTGCAGGAGATTGTGCAAAAGTCACTGCCTAGAAAAGATCTAACAGATGTTCCTTTGGATGATGCCGAGGTGACATATTACATGGACGGCTCATGCAGAAGGAGTCCTGCAGGACAGAATCTAGTGGGGTATGCAGTAGTTTCTGATACTGAGATTTTAGAAGCAAAGTCTTTACCACACAACTTATCTGCACAGGCAGCAGAATTGATTGCTTTGACAAGGGCATGTACCTTGGCAAAGGGTAAATGTGTGAACATTTTTACTGACAGACAGTACGCTTTTTCTACTGTACATGTTTTTGCACAACAGTGGAAAAATAGAGGAATGATAACATCTACTGGTAAACCGATTAATCATGCACAATTTATTTTAGATTTGTTAGAATCTATTCAGTTACCTCAGAAAGTAGCTATTTGTAAATGTGTAGCTCATACTAAGCAACAGGATAGGATTTCAAAAGGTAATGCGAGAGCTGATACAGCTGCAAAGCAGGCAGCTTCAGCTTCAGAAGTATTTCTTTTGAGTGAGGAATTACAACCTTCTGAGATTTTAGATTTAGAAATGGTAAAAACAATGCAGACACTTACTACAAATGTAGAAAAACAGAAATGGATAAAACGAGGAGCAATTCTTGAAAAAGGGATGTACATCTCCAAAGAAGGAAAACCAATTTTGCCATCTAACTTGTTTAAATATGCAGCTTTGTTGAGCCATGGGCAGTGCCATGTCTCAACAGGGGGGATGGTACAGTTAGTGAACCGATTGTTCACTGCATATGGATTTACAAACTACACAAAAAATTTTTGTGCAGCATGCCATGTTTGTAACAGGCATCATGCACAGGGGGCACTGAAGCCTAAGCAAGGGAGTTTCCCAACACCACCATACCTGTTCCATACTATCTGTATGGATTTCATAGAACTAAACAAATGTGAAAATAAGAAATATTGTCTTGTCATTATAGATATGTTTTCCAAATGGGTGGAAGCTTTGCCGACCAAAAATCCAGATGCAGCTACTGTTGCAAAAGTCCTCATTAAAGAAATTATTCCTAGATTTGGCATATCGGAAAAGATCTACAGTGACAATAGCACACACTTTGTAAATCAAATCATACAACAGTTGAGCCGATATTTTGGAATTTCTTTAAAGAACCATTGTGCATACCACACCCAATCGGCAGGATTAGTAGAGAGGCATAATGGGGTTCTGAAAAATAAGCTTAGGAAATTGATTAGCTAGACACAGAAGAACTGGGTGCACTGCCTGCCTCTGGCATTGTTGAGCATGAGAACTGTTCCAAATGCAAAGGGGTTAACTCCTTTTGAAATATTGTTTGGGAGGGCATATTATATACCTCAGTGGAAACCTCTCATGCCTGCAGACCAGGAGGCTGACATTTCACTTGCAGAATACATGAGATGACTTCTAAGTAATAAACAACTTTTGCAGTTGAATTCTGTTTCAGATAAAGAACAAACCAGACCATCGGAAGCAGCAGTAGCCCCAGGCACGTGGGTCTGTGTGAAGGTCATTAAGAAAAGGAATTGGACCACACCGAAGTGGGAAGGGCTGTACCAAGTGCTACTGTCAACACCCACTGCAGTCAAGATCGCAGAGCGAGCATCCTGGATTCATCTGACACACTTTAAATTGGTTAAAAACTTTGAACTGGACAAAAAACTTGTTACTGTTACACAAGAACAAAATGACCAGATACGGAGCAAACAGAAATGCTGAACAACCTCAGAAGTATTGCATGATCATTCTGTTGACCATATTGATAACATTAATCTTTTTGTTGTGGCCTTTCCTTTTTCCAGCCACACAAGCTGAACTGAATAAATGTGAATCATTCATAGACTGGCATCCAAACTTTAACACTTACCAAGCAATTAAATATGTGTATGCTGAAACTTTTAATGTTTCGAATTGCTGGATCTGCACAGCTATACCAACAGCATAATGGGATTATTAATGACTGCTGTCCCCTAGGGGTCAATGAGACCTGGGAAAATTTGCTTTTTGATACTACAACTGTAAAATCACAAGACAAAATAGCATTGTACCTGCCTGTTACACAAAAGGGAATTGTATGTTTTTACAAAAATGATACTGTTCAGGTAGGTTGGAGTAATTGTAATGTGACTATTCCTTACAAATGTTATACCAAAGCCAATAATGCAGGTTATATCTGTGATACAAACTATGACTCATATCTCGAGTCGATTCATAAGACTATTGATGAAATACAGCGTAATCCTGTACTTTTAAAACAACTATCTATTATTGATAAGAAAATGTTTCATGCAAGACAAGTGTATATTAATACTAAGGTAGAAAATTATTATTTTGTTTGTGGGAAAAAGGCATACAAATGGTTACCTAAGAACTGGTCCAGCAGTTGTTTTTTGGGTTACCTTGTTCCGGCCATACGACACACTGCAGTCTTACCTCAGGGAAAGAGTCAAAATGTCAGAGAGGTCACCAAGAAAAACGGAAATCCAATCAGAAGGCCTGAAAATCCAGTAGGACGAATTGAAGCAGGCTGGAGAAACCATAATTCCATAAAAAATAAAGACAAACTGACACACATGGACTTGAGTGACACTATCATATCGTGGGCAGGTATAGCCCCTGCATATGACGCAGTGAAATCGATTTTGGAGCTGAGAAAACTGTCCAAACTTCTTGAAGTAATGAGTAATGCAACTTTTTCTGCTCTCGAGTTAATGACTGATGAACTGAATGCTATGAGAACTGTGGTGCTTCAAAACCGCATGGCTCTTGACTTCACCCTAGCGGCGAAAGATGGTACGTGTGCTTTAATAAAAGAGGAGTGCTGTTTGTATATTCCTGACAACCAGCATGAGATAAACGACCATCTTGAGGTGATTCAGCAAGTGTCGGCCATGACCAAACAGGGCCCAAACACACTGATGGACTTTTTCCAGAATTTGTTTGGGGGGGGCGGGGTAGCATCCTAATGAACATCCTGATTGCCATTTGTGTGGGATTACTCCTATTAGGAGTGTGCGTTTGTTGTGGTATTCCTTGCATGAAAAGATTGATCAAAGATTTTATAGACATGTCAGTTTCTGAGACTTTATATCAAAGTACTGAAATTGAAGAACTGTTGAAGAGTGAAACGCTTTCATAAGTTTAAACTGAATGACTCTCTTAACTGCAAATTCTAAACGGAAAGAGGTTAGGAGAAGAAGCAACTGTTTATGCTTTTGAAAATAGAATAAAAGTATTAACAGAGGGGAAATGTTAGAAAAATATGTATTAATGAATATGTTTAGTGCTTATTAGAAGCTAAAAGGGTTAACACATTTCATTCTATTTTATATACAACTTAATTCTGTATGAAATTATAAGATGCTTTTTCAAACTGCAGTATGCTTTCTGAAATTGCAAGATGCTCTCTGACCTAGTATTTGCTAGCACAGCAAAATTCATGTTTATGCCTTTTGGAAATGTACTGAGAAGCAGGTGATTATCTTCTAGGTCAGGAAAATGAATGCATAGTGAATGAATAGAACAATACTGCTTTCTATAATGTGATTAAATATGAACAATCAGCCCTGTTATGAGAACATGCACAGCTGCGGAAAAGAAGAGATACATCAGACAAAGACTGCTTGAAGAAATGAACTGTAATCTGTAGTTGCTTTGTGCTCAAATTAGCCATAGTACCTTGAATGGTAACATTGCATAGTGGGAAAGTTGTATCTGACCGGTGGTCATCAAGGCCACGTTGTTTTTCTTAGGAAGTTTTTTGTAAACTTGGTATGCCAGCAGAAAATCATGGACAAACAGTTGCTGAGAAATAATATTGAAAGAACTTGTGATTTATTATGTCAGCTTAGTAGGCAATACCTTGTAAGAAATGTATAAAAGTAGTTTCACTTCCTGATTCTAGTTAGACAAACTCTGTATTAGCATGTTTTTGTCTCCTTGCTGCAAGATTAAAGTGTCTTAACCTGAACCTGCCATGTATTGATCATTTTGAAGTTATTTTTCCTTTGACACTGGTGTTGCATGGATGATGTCAGCAGGCAGGCTACCATCCCTACACATATTGTCTTGGTTCAGACCTAAATACTACATTGGGGCGATATATGTTGAGTTAGGAAAACTGTACTTGACAATCCTAAAATCAGTTGTACTGCAACATCCTCTCTAGTATGTCTACTGTTATATTTTCCAGACATTTTCATTATGTAATGGAGATATGCTCATGGGTTTTGTTGTTTTATGTTGCTGGGTGCTTAGAGGGAATGGTAAGTAGGTTGCTGGTTGTGGTTTTCCATCTTACATTTGGTGATTGGTTGCTTATGTTTTTGCTTCCCATGCCTGGTCTGTGTCTGCTGGCTTACAGATTCTTAGGCAGATGAACTGGGGTTGCATTGGTGATTGGGTTGTTCTTCTCAGGGATACAGGGTGGGGAGTTTGTTTCTTGCTGGTGTAGCTTGGATGCCCCATGAGGACAGCCATTTTGTATTTTCTATGGATGCTGGATACTCCAGAGTGGGTTGCAGGTCTAGTTCTCCAGAGCAGGTAGTGTTGTGGCTGTCTGTGGAGTGCAGGCTTCATGTGGTTTGGCGCAAGGGTCCACAATGTATGGCAACCATTGGTGAGGGTGGAATAGCGATGGCTGCACCTTGCTGTTGGTAAAGCAAATTGATCTTTCTTCCTGGGCTGAGGTGTGAGTTGATGTGACTAACTTTTCATGGGCTGAGGTGTGAGACAAGTAGCAAGCAACTGCAGTGCATGTGTGTTAAGCATTAACGGCTGTGAAGGGTGAAGGTGGAGGTTTGACAGCTCATGGTGTTGGCAGCTTCGGAAACTCGAGTAACTGTTTTGCTTAGGTGTCAGGAAATTCTGTGCTTAAACCCTCTACACTTGCTTAACTAATTAAAAAAAAAAAATATATATATATATATATATATCTGATGAAGTCGTGTTACTTTAGACGAAAACGCGCTCAAATAAATTTACTTTTAAGGCACTTATTAGTGTTCATCTACAGTTTATTTACAGCTAATTTTAGTTACTTTATACTGCTACACTCGAGCGTTCCTTTGGAACTGTATTTTTTTGTTGGTTGGTAGCAGTTTCTGTGTTTTATAGATATATATATATATATATATATATATATATATATATATATATATATATATATATATATATATATACATACACACACACACACACACACACTTACACATTTACAACTATCCTGTACCTTTTGGGTTTGGAAACTTTCATAAAGAGAAATCCCATTGCTATATGTTCTCCTCAGTGACTTGTACACTATTATGACACATGTCTGGCATTTATCACAATCATGTGCCAAGGTAAGGCATGCTGATTTCATTATGTCATAACCTCTTTAAACCAGCATCATGTACTTCTTAACCATTCTTCAAATCACATTTGCAAGCTAGAGAAAAATCTAAGTGTGCAAAAGCAATATTTAACATAGTTCCTCTTTTGAATATTTATGACTGATATTTTGTGTTCTCCAGACTGAGTGTGTTGTTTTTTTTTTTTTTTGTTTTGTTTTTTTTTTACAATACTGGACAGGAATGCCTGGCACAGTGGCAGAAGGGGTAGAATTGCTGGCTGACAGTGTGATGTTCACTGGTTTGGATCACAGCTGGTGTATCGTCTGTGCTTGCATGTATGATATGGAAGAAGACCTGTAAGACTATTTTCTTTCCCTCCCTCTTGCCTTGAAAACCCCATGAATAGTTGATGCTATATCTAGGGACATTTTAGAGGTCATTTGTGATGTATAAGGCCATGAGTGAGTGGGAAGACATTCATCCACAGCATTTCCATCAGTTACGTAATTTCCTAGCCTTGATAGATGGCCTTGCCCAGAATTCTTGCCCTAAGAGGTTAGGAAGTATGGTGGTGATGTCACCCAGTGAGTTCAAACTTTGTGTCCATCAGAGAGTTGTTGAACATAGCTGGGTACAGCTTTTCACAGAATGTCTGGATTTTGGACAACTGGATTAGTGAAATGGATGACCATCCTCTACACTTCATCTTCCTTTGAAGTTGGCCATTTGCTACATGCTAGTTGTGTCATTGGATATGGGGAATGCGCAGAAGGTCCAAACTTGGTCTCTTTTGGTCTGTTTCTCATTGCATTGCTACTTGGTAAACTACTGGCAAATTATAAAGCTTGAAGTTAGAAATGATGTCAGGCATTTGTGTTTTGCACTTCCTACCCTTCATAAACTCTTGCTAATTCAATGTCGGGGTATACCACCTTTGAAGGTAGGAGAGAAACTCTGCTTAAAAAAAAGATAAAATTGTCCCACTTGATTTATAGCTTTGGCCAGATGTTTTTTTCTAGGAAGTAGTTATGGCCGGCTCCCACTTTTACTGCTATTCGCAGGAAGGGGACATGGTTTCTGCCTGTATATGGCAGAATGGACAGATTGTTCTCTGTCATATTTAGATAATTTCTTTAAAACTGGGGAGGGTTCTTGACTTGAGGCCACAGATTTGACAGGTAGCTTAAAGTAGATGGTTATGGGGAGATAAAGTGATAATGTTCTGAAGGGGGTCTGCGTGTGATTGTTTCTCATGGGAATGAGTGGTTGAGTGCAGAGTGTGGTTTTTCTGTGGCGGTGGGTGTATACTTATCATATAAGACTCTATGTTCTGTAATGTTATGAGGGGTTTGTCTGTTAAAGCCACATCTTTTACAAGGATGCTGTTACAGTTTCTGTAATTGGCTGTATTGGCAAAAGTATGGAATGGTTTACTTTTTCTTCATCCTAAGTATCATTTACTTGATGAGGAATGCTGCCACTTAAAATGTGTTACAAATCAGTAAGATGGAACGTTTTCTAATGGTTCACTAATAATTTTATTGAGAAAGATTATAGGATGGTTAAAATGTGATAACTTTATATAATGGACTGTTTAATGGAATGATTCCATTCTATTCACCAGGGATATCAGTTAAATCATTAACATGGAACGTGTGACTGAAGCTTCAGTGTGGAACTTTGAGGAACATGAACTTTTAGGACACCAAATCAGGAATATTCTTTGATATGAACTACACTTGAGAAGTAAGGGTATGTTAGGGAGGTATTTTACTTTTTTTTAAGTATTTTAAGTTTCATTGTGGTGTATATGTTGCTGTTGCAGTTACTTGTAGAACAAAGCAGCACATGGGGGGGGGGCTGTCAAGGTCGTACTTGAATAAGTCATTTTGTTTACGCTTTCATTTGGCAGAGTGAGTGTGTGGGGATATTCTTGCAGTGCTTGCTTACAGAAAGGTTCCTAAGATGGTTTGAAATTATTTGGCCCATGTGGTGCTACAAATGTTTTTGTATAGACATCATGATGTGACCCAGGTATTTTGATATTTATATTATCCATTATGCTCAATGCTTAGCTCCTACATATTTGAGTTGGCAGAGCACTTTAAGTAGTTGAGGAACACAATAGGCCCTTGGCCTAATGTCATTATGTCATTAAAAAGTTTTGGTTTATGTGTGTGGAGAAGATCAACAGCCTCTTCTTTTGCAAATGGGAAAGCACAGAGTGTGCATCAGTTGGTGCCTTGCAGGGAGAGAATTGGAAAGTGATGGATCCTGCTGGGCCAGATGTGCCGGTCACTGGAGTGATATGCAATGAGGTTGCAGGTAAGCCGACATTATTAGGTGACATCCTAAAGAATGTAAAAAATTATCTTAGAATGCAAATAAAAATAAAATAAATATAAACAATAAAAATATACAATGTTTTTGAGCTAGGACGGCCCTGCAATAGACTAAATGGGTTACAAGGTATATATGTTTGTCCTAAGGACATACTACTTTTTTATGATATTTATTTTAGGTATTTGATCACAATATAAAGTTTGAAGGGGTCTGCTTACATAGTTTCACATACCTAAAAAATGACGCAGGAGAGGATTTTTATTGGACCTGTTCATTAATTTCTGGGTCTGTGCACAGACAACATTCTTTAGATAAATGTATTGCCTGTTTACATTTTGTACTATGTTTTAGTATATTTTTTTAGTCTAGTGCTTGTGATGCACTTTCTAAAACTGTCTTACAGAATTTGTCAAACTGTATAGATTTTACAACTGTGCTGCCGTATTACAGGAAGCAGGAGGATGTCACTTCCTGTTCCACTTAACATAAACTGAGTTTTTTATGTGTGTATTTTATTATCTCTGATGAAGCCACGGTGTTCCGTGGCGAAAACGCTCTGTTTGTGGATTTATTAAAAGCGTTAAGGTTTTAAAGGAGTTGCTTTGCGTGGTCTGTGCAAACAAGGTTCCTCTCTTGGTTTTATTTGGTTTGGTTATTTTGTTCTTGTTCGTGGAAAGGCTAGGCAGATGGGATGCTCAGTGGTCAGTGCTACTGTGAGAGTTTAGCACTGTTCTTTATTGGATTGGCATCAGCAGGTGGGCATTCAGAAGGATCTATGTGATTTGGACCTCCTTATAAGGCTAAGTGAAGGGTTAGACAGAGCATGGCAAGGTATGTGTGTGTATACTGGGAGTGCATGAGGAACAGGTTTCCATTAATGCATGAGTGGGAAGGTTTAAGCAAGGCATTGTGGTGTGTGTTTTGTTTTTGTTGCTAGTCTATGTAGCCCATGTTTTCTTTGATTTACCAAAAAGAAAAAAAAAAGTTTTATGGGTTATACTTTGGGACAAGGGTGGAGTTGGCCCTGATTAGTATAGTTGCACAGGTGACAATGTTGTATCACTTTACTGAATCTTGGACAGTGGTTTGTATGTTTGAAGGGTTGGTTGGGGTAAGTGATAGTGGGGAGACTGGCGGACTGTGGCTATTGACAACATAAGTTGTATTGCAGGGGTTGTTGGGGAAATGGAGGATCATTGGGTTACAGTCTGGGGGGCATTGGCTTTATGGATGTATTAAAAGGTATACCTTTGATATGTTGAAATGCAACTTTTCAAAAGACAGTTGCATGAAAGAACATTTTCAAGAGCCATGTTAGCTGAATAAAAATGCATTGAATGTGCAATGAGCGAATGCACTTTGACATCCACTCATTGCAGATTCGGCATTATGGGTGCAGAGTGCACTATAGTGGGGATCGGGAAATGGATCCCTTCCCCACTGTAGTGCGTCCTTGGAGTTAGAATATTAAAGTAGGGGGGTGGGGGTGCAGGGGGGCTTGCCCCCCTGCATTACAGTGTGTTTTCGATATCTGAGTTCTAAACTCAACAAATCTGCTTTTCGATTTGCTGAGTTTTGAACTTCGATTCTGTTCGGAATGACGGTTTCGTCGTTTTGGTTCACACAAAGGGCTGTTCGACAGGTTGATTTTCAACCTTTAAAGGGAAACCATACTAAAATCATTCAAGTGGGTTGTTTGCTGGTCAGCAGAAGCTATTCTGGTTATTAGATATTTTTGTCTTATAGACAGTGGTTATAGTGGCTGGATTACTATTAAATTGATCTTTTAGGATAGGAAATATCATTTGGTCATATTACAGCATTTGGTTGGCAAAGGGCACTGCTGCTAAGTCAGATGGCATGTGGTTGTGCTTGCTTTGTTTCAGATGGTGTTTGCATTTTTAGTGTTTTGGGAGTACATTTGCCAGGTAATGATCTGGGAATAATTATACAGCAACCAGGGGTAGGAGGATAAGTGAAGACATGTTTGTTTTACAGGGGTTATACAAGGATAGGGGTATTACTTTTGTGTTGGAAAAGGATCGTCTGTTTTATTTCTACTGTTTTAGGTGACTGCTTGGCTATTTATGATAGGGTTTTGAAGGTGTATGACAAGAATCCAGTTTGGCTCAGAGAGGAGTGGGTACACACAATAACGTTTGGCCTCAACTGTTAAAGGACAACCGCACCCTCAGACTCAAAAAACATATTCATTTCATCATGGTTTGATGTTTCCTACATTTTAATAGCACTCTGAGACTATTTTGAGCTTTTTAGATATTTTTAGATGCAATTTCTGACTCTGACCACATGGGATCTGGCATATTGAAAAAATTCAGACTGTTTACTCTGCCTCTAGGTATCCCATAATGCATTATTTGTCTCCAAACAATTGCATCAGATCTGCCACGTTTTGTCTTAAGCTGCTGTCACTTCATTGACTTAACAGGCATTCACTGCAGGCTTAAAATCCCCTACCTTTGGTTAAAATGTTATCCTTTTTCAATGACCACTTAAAACACAAGCAGCACAAATGCTACAGAACAGAACTGAAAAGTGCATTTTAAAGCTCTTTCATCTTAGAAATGCTAAATTGCTTTCTTTTGTGAAGGCTGAAATCTAGCTCTTCAAGGAATCTCCCCTCCCACTTCACACCTACCTTCCCTATCTGTCAAAGAGCCAAGGCTAATTTGACCCATTATCTGCATGTGATTGACAGCTCACAGCAGGTGACCAGACTAATGTACTGTTTGCTTTTCAGCCTTTTCCTCCTTAGAGTGGGAGACTTTTTTTGTTGCACTACTCCTGTCAAATTTAAAACCAAGCTACATAGCACTGGCAATAATCCCTGCTTTGCAAAGCAATCTGCCACTTATTTTCCCTTCCTGTTTAAATAGCTAACAAATGAAACACTATAAACATGAAATATTTCAGACTTGCATGACAGCACCCACATGCTTTTTTGAGTCAATATTTAAAAAAAATTATGGTAGTGCATACCACTTGTAATTTGTTGTACTGTTTAATTGTGCCAGACATCGGCTTATGCAAAAACATGCAGATAATGTCTACGCATGGTCATTGCAAATTTATGCTCTTACTTTTTGTAGCTGTTGCTGTACTTCGTTACATATCAGTAGGGCTCTTCAGAATAGTGAGATTATGCTTTTTTGCTGGACTTTCACAGTTCCAGCAATGGGCAATTGTGTCTTTCCAACACATCTACAATTACAACCAAAATCTACTACATATACATCATATGTTGGTTTACTCAGAATTTCACCGGTTAGTATGCATAGTCTTACTACATATTTTGCTTTAATTACAGTATCTCAATTTACAAATAAGTATCCGCTCTACCCATTTCTCTATAAATATACCCCTGTATACATTAAGACTGCAGCGTAATGAAGATCCGACACCTGTGAAACAGTTGTGATTTTAATGGACCTTACATTACCTACAGTAATCAAATATCATTTAATTTTGCAAAATGTACCAGAAGTCAACTCATCCATCATAAAAGACATACAGATAAGCTGGCTTTTGGTTTACAACGTGCAAAAGTGGCAATTCCCACAGCACTATTGTGAAAAGCCTCTGTACCTTGTCAAGGTAGCCAGCATCACAGAGGTCCACTCACACCACAATACTTCCATCTACAGCCTGATCCACTCACATCACCACTAGCATTACACCCGTGCATCTACAGCTTGATCCACTCACATCACCACTATCATTACACCTCTGCATCTAACAGGCTTCCAGATACATGCGACGCTTGCCCAGCAAATTACTCTACATGCCGACATTTATTCACCAAGGACCAGTCCTTAGACACACTGTACAAGCTCAAACTGCTGAAAAATAAAAAGGAATCATACACAACTCCATACCGCTCCATCATTCACACAACCCCTACTGCAAATCCGGGCTAATACGAGACAATCCACAAAAGTAGTGGTCTCTTGGTGTACATCTGCACAGCATGACAGATCTTACACAAGAACTTATGCCAATCGATTGACCTTGGTTATTTTAATTAATTCTAACAGCACACATACAAGTCACTATTTCAGAAAGATATAGTATCACTTCACAATACCAGTACGGATATTCTATAATTATTAGTACTTGTCCATAGCCCCAACCGCTCAACAACAGGAACACCATGTACCTCAAAATTGCCAACTGTCATGCTTAGCTACTTGTTCCCAAATGACAGACAAGCTGAAGAAACAGGTTTTTTTTTTACATGCGTTTCATCAACCAGACCAACTAGTTACAAATGACTATGCCTTACTTTACTGCCTGCTCCCTCACTGCTACTCCATACATGAATGCTTCACTATTTCATGAAAGGATTGTTATTCCATTCAACATGGCACTTTCCAAGTGCATAATGTGCAGGACTGTAATCATAACATTCACAGTTAAAGCCAAAAAGGTATATTTACAGTCACTGCATGTAATAGCCAGTCCATACACTGGCATTAATACAATTCTACCTTACATAAGCTTATCGATTCCATCCATTACCAACTCAAGAACCAGTCATCCTATTAAACTCTATTCATCAAGTCTGGAAAACTTAAAATTACACATCACAAACCATGCATAACACATTTGTAGACTCCATTTCACATCACATGAATTCATTCTAGCACCATGTTAGACATTGTATTGAACACAACAGACAAAGCCATTGTTGCATGAATCAAATTGTAACCAAACATCACTTCTTAGTTATTACAGTTTACATGTGCCAACTCACTGATACTCTGTCAAACTTTAGAAAAACTATTCATTAAAGATTGGATTAAGCTGTATTCAAATGGCAATGGATTAATCTGTATTGAAATGGCAATGAAAGTACTCTTTTGGCTGTTCCTGTTGTGGGTCGCTACAGCATATCCGTTTGCCTTTTGTCCTGTCATCTGCATCTTGTGTCAGACACCACTTGCATGTCCTCTACCACAAACCTTACCTTAGGCCTTGCTCTTATCCTCTTACGTGGCAACTACACCCAGTTTAGACAACTCAGATGCCTGCATCCTAACCGTTCCTCTGAAGTCTCATATTGGTTAGATGCTCGCAAACAGTCACCTACCCTTATCACATTTAAGGACCAGGATCTATGGACATTTTCTTCTACACTATGTGCCACCACCTGTGGAGGAGACACCCGCTGCATGTCTGATCAACTCACTGTACCTCTTTACAGCCAGTTTGTAAAGAATCATTTTGTAAAATTGTAAACATAACTGTCATTCTCTGCCATGTTGCATTACTTCCCTATGTTTCGCCTACATCATGGCCACTACTCCAATGTTTCCATACTACGTGCCTCTGCACTTTGTGTAGCTCTATGAACATGGGCTATAAAATTGATGTCCACACACACCAGCTCTAATAACAGAATCACCATTAGGAGCCAGGCCTACACATGGCATAGTCTGTCCACTGCCACCCACAGGAGCAAGTGCACAATCACAGGATGGGGAGGGTGTGAAGAAATACTGCAACATGGAAGACATGGACATCTTTCTGGTAACAATTCACACAGCTTTGATGTCCTCCAATTCCACTGTTGTACTATTCCACGTGGTTGCCTTCTGCAGCTCACCATGAAGGCTATTGTTTGCTATATGTTTCCCTAGGAAACTGTGGAGGACAGCCAGGTCCAATCTGGCTCTGGCCATTGTGATTTTGTCCTGCTTGCATTTTTTACATAAAGTCTCAACTAAGGAACAACTAGCTACTTCAATGATAGCATTGGTGCCACGTTCCTTAAGTCTCCTGAAGAGGCCATCGCTCTTCTGTAGTGAGCTGTAATACTTCCATGCAATGTGTTTCCATGGTACAGGTAACCAAATGTAATTACCTTGCAGAAAAGAGGCTGAAATGCGCAGTATGACCACTACTTTCTGCACAGTCAGGGGGTGCAAAGAGACAAAATCCTCAACTGTTTTACACTGTTATGGGCATAAAACACAATTAGTCTGTGAAGATCCAGAGTATGGATAACTGTTCCTATCACCGTGCGATTTAGGGTAAAAAAAGTGGGTCGGTGTATGGCCTGGTTCAGGAATAGGTCTATCAGCATTGCCATGAAGGACGATTTGGTCCTGAGCGAAAGCATTACATCAACTAGATGGGAGACCCTCCAGTCCAAGGTTACTGCCCATCAAATGTCATTGCTTCATGTGTAAACATTTAGGTGAGGCTTTGACATCTCTGTCAAAGGGGGCTCTGTTCAATAGTTACTTCTAGTTAAAGAACCCATGTAGGTGTCCATTTCATATGGAGCCCGAAATGGAGGACCCCTTTCCTGAATGTTCTGAAGGTAGTCTGTATGATAACTGTACATCCAGGTTGTGACAAGCAGAGATATCGAAAAAAATGTCCTTTTATAGCTCATTATGCAGCTGTCTGTATTCATTAATACACAAGACAGGATTCAACGGATGTCACTTTCCCGGGTCTCGAAAAACTTTGTATAAATCATGGCAAATATTTTTCTCTTCGATAGGCAAGATTTCCTGGTTCATCTCTGATCACTCCAGTGTTTAGTTGGTCCACTGAGTGTGGTAACTTGGTGTGATTGACCAAAGAGGCAACCAGTGCTGTCTTGGCCAGTAGTGAGTCAACATAAAGATGTACCCTTTGTCTGGCTTAAGTTTCAGCTGCACATTTGGAAATAATGGGAAGGGTGGTAAAGCATGCAGACATTTACCCTGCCAAGAGCTGGAGATGGCATCGCTTATCACTAGCTTTTATTCAGTTGTCTTGCTGTAATGCCAGCCACGTTGCCTGTTGGAAAAGGCGAACATGTGCATTTCAGGTATGCCCCACCAGTGCTCCAGTTCCAGTAAGATCTCTGAAGCTGTACAGTATGCCCGGGTGCATCCCAATGGGTGTCACTTTTAACTGGTCAATCAGGGGTGATCTTGCATATTGTAGCAGTGCTTAGAACCACATAAAACAGTTAATTTACTTTAACTGCAGTGAGCTATTTAGGGTATAGGGGTAGTATCGCCTATTACCATCAATATTTGGGGATATTACTCCAAATTAGGTTAATCGAAAACAATTGTCACAATTTACTTACCCAGTCACCAGTAGTAAATGTGCTGTTTCAACCTGGATGTTTACTACAGTCACCAAATCGTGAAATATGTCTAGCAATCACCATAGTCTTCTCAGGACATTCACACCTAGCAATATTCTTTGGTATGTCAGGTATAGACATGGGTTGCATTTCCAAGATGCCTCGCTTAGCTTTTATAACTTCCATCATCAGGTCATATATGTAGTCAAACTTTCTTTTCTCAAATATTGGTTTGGCTACCCATCCCTGTTTTGCTTTTGGGTACACCACGCGATACCTTAGCTCTCCCTTTGCTGCTGACTTCTTTGTAGGGAATCTCAGCACTGCTTGCTCACGATGAAGGTTCTTGTTATGATCCAGGATGGCAAGTATGATTCTTGCTTTCATTCCTGCAAAACTAAAGTGCTCAAACTTGGGACAATATTTGCATAGTAATGCATGGAACACCTCAAGGTCACCAGTGTGGCAGAATTTGGTGATGTGCTTCAAATCTTTAATGAGAAATTTGTTTGCAACAATTCTCTTCAATGCACTGTGACAGGCATCATCTTCTTCCAGCCACTTTGTCTCATCTCCATCGATGAGTGGCATTTCATATCCACAACAGGAAACCTTCTTGCCACCATCCCAACTGTGTTGGTCGGTTACATGGTAGAGCAATGACAACCATTTCTCCTCTAGTACTACTTCATCCCCTTCACACGTTTCAGCACACCACCACAGGTGATTTGAAATACTGTGGCACCACTGCAGTAAGTCTTGCTTGCCTCTCCTTTTCCCAGCTTCAGTGATTTTCTTAGTCAAATTTTTTATCATATGCCACACATCAAACTGATGATCCACCTTTGGAAATTCTGTGCGCATCAATAACCTTATCCCAGGATGTCTGTCTGTCGCCACAAGGCTTACATTAACATTTTTATCCAGCAAGTTTTTCATGCACTTCTTAAAAGCTTTCTTCTCCAGTGCCACCGAGGATACACCTCTGCAGACCTGCTCGAGACAGAAATCGACAATGAATCCAGAATCCAGGTCCATCATGCTGTAGCAGCAGTACTTGGCAGAATAACCTGGACTATCACACCGCCCATCTCCAGCTAACCTTACTTCCTTACCCATTGCATCTTCTAGCAGACGAGTCTGATGATGTGTCCAAGTATGCTGCAAAACTGGGAATAAATACTCTCGTTGAATAGAATAGAATGTGGTTTCACTTATAAATTCAAGTCCTAGATAAGCACTGAATCGTGCTATATGTGCATTTGTACTTCCACTGAAAAGTACAGATGATACCAGTAGAAGATTGCCAGCTGGCATTCGGCCTATTAATGGTTGACTTTCCCAGTGCAGAACTTCGTGTCCACTAATGCATGAAACATTCACCGAGACATAGGATCCCAACTTCACTTTCCTCAGTTCCACAGCTGATATGTGGCATTGTGGACAGGTCAGTTTTAGCAACACGCAATCCAGGCGGGACTCAAACACAATGAACTTTGATTCACTTACCATCTTCTTGTCTTTGTCCTGTTCCAGCACTGTGTCTTCCATCTCTGACATAGACAAGTTGTCAGAGGTGTACAACCAGTCTGGATCCTTTTCCACGTCATCTGTCCACTGAGAAAGTGAGGAGCTGCTATGCATGCTCATGTTATGGACGTCCTTTCGTAGCTTGACCGGAGTACTGCAATCTGTCATCTCCGCAGTGACGTATGCACTAGAGCTACATGTGGCCTCTTCAGTGCAAGTTTTGTCCTTTTCATTGTGATATCTACTCTCACTCAGGCTATGATTGGCATTAGTGAAACTGTGCTGTTCTGGTCCGGCCTCACTCAATTCTGTTTGTACATCCTTCGATTTTTTAAAGTATGTGTGGTCTATCAGTGGTGAGACTCCTACTTCGGGAACCTGTACAGCTGCATCAGTCATAGTGCGTGGTACTGTTTGAAGGTCCTTTATTTTGACTTGAATTCCTATGCTGCTACCTTTCTTTTGGCGAAACTTTGTCTGGCATGCGACTGTACTCTGACTGCAAATCCCAGTCTCCATTGCGTATACTTCCATGTCTTCGACTACCTCTTCATACAAATCAGTTGCTTGGACCTACAATCACATAAGTGTTAATCAGTCAATGCTTGACTAATGACA
Source organism: Protopterus annectens (assembly GCF_019279795.1). Classification (NCBI taxonomy): domain Eukaryota; kingdom Metazoa; phylum Chordata; order Ceratodontiformes; family Protopteridae; genus Protopterus; species Protopterus annectens. The sequence continues at coordinate 1,769,918,705 of NC_056739.1, read as the reverse complement.
AAGTAAATTACATACACTATCTCTGCAATGACAGCATAAGCATTTTGATCGCTGTGATCCTGATTCAATATATTCAAGGGAGTCTCAACAAAGTCCATAAAAAATTTTTAATTTAGATTTTATTACTCAGACAACCATAATACGACCAGTAGACTGAATGCTTATCCACACTCGCATATTACTCTAGCTTTATCAAAACTTACTTCCACACATTGTTGACGCGCTTGACAGTCTTCCATTCGGTCTTCCACCATGTGTCTCGATGCATCATTATCTGCATCCGTTTGATTCTGTAGCTGCACATGCTTCTTACTCTGCAACAGATACAAAAAGTATGGCTCATTAAAATTACATTCACCTGAGTAGTGACTAATGATTTGTATGCTGAAGAGGCAATACAATTACACTCACCTTGCGTTGCACAGACTGTTGCTCTGTCACAAGGTCTTGCAATGTAGGTTGCGTTGTACTCAGAAGGTCTTCAATAAGCTGCATGGAAAAAGTATATCCATTAACTGTTGCAAATGGAAATGCATGCAGTGCCAGTATCTCACTACGGAAATGTCAGTAGACTGATTAAACCTTTCAGTGCTCCACTGATGTTCTCACCTTCTGCTGCTGTTTCTGCTGCAACCGATGTACTGAAGATGTCCGTGTCTTGCTGTTCGAAAGAGAGAAAATCGATGGTACCGCCCCTTTTATTAATCTCCGAATTGGTCGCTTGGGCCTCATCTCATCAGGAAGTAGCTGTTGCTGGTAGTCAAGGTGAAACTGGCTCTCCGCAAAGTGTTTGGAGCAGAGGAAATGTCGTGGCTTTGCACTACCCAACACTTCCTTAACAAACTTCGGTATGCTACCAACATCTCTACCACAGTTAATCACCCACTGTCTACACAGGTTGATGTCATGTTGAAACCGATGGAATGATACCCCCTGTGGCAGATTGTCTTGGCACATACTACAGTTGATTGCAAAGCAGGATGGCATTTTGACGATCACCTAATAAAAATAGAAAGTACTACATCAAATCATACAGGAATCACACAACTAATTCATGGAAAACTGGTTACACTGCATGATATTGGTACAACCTGTAAGACTTCAACGGTTCGAATCGATGTTCAATAAACTATCCAACTTTAATAATGGCTGCCTTCATGTGACGGTCATGCAATACATTTGTCAGTGTCACTTTCATCCACCTTATTTTCTCTGCGATCAAAGTTTATCCTTGCTTCCAGCCTTTACATGACACATGGAAGTTGATAATTCCTCTGATTCAAACCAGGGCACTGTAAAAATCTACTTTTCTACATGAGCAATGTTAATGGAGTTCTAATTCAGGTGAATTTCTCCCCTTACCACAAAAACACTTTGTGCTACAAATAAATGAAATGACGAAGCTTGGCATATATTGATTGTATGGTAAGTGCCACAGCCAAAAACCTTAGGTATTCATTAGTCTTGCATAGGCGGTGTGGCCAGACCAGTACAGAATTAAAAACCACTTAGAGGACGAAATACATTTAGTTTGTCTGCATGGTGGGAAGGATGGCAACAGTTGCACTAGTGGACATTCGCCAAGGATTGCAAGTTGTTCAAATATTGCTGTAAAAAGACAATCACCATCATGATATACAACAGTGAAAAGGGCTGTAAGTACGTACTCCGCTTTCAGAGCACTGTCAATTTAAGGCAATGGTAGATAGATGTACACATGAAACATTAAGTATCCAAGTCATAAGGATTCACACACTTTATTACTGCACACATTTCAAAATAAGGTAGGGTATACAGGATTTGAAAGGTAAAAGCCTTTGTCAATTGTGACCAACAATGCACAGCTATACTAATAAGACTTTAGTAGACATGTCAGTGTTCTGAAAAAATCCATAGTCCCTCAAAGGGTTTAAATCCTGTGTATGAATCATCATCTTTACATGGAAACTGTGCTCGAATTCGCGACACTACACAAGTGGGAAGCACCATTCGATTACCAAACCCCAGCCTTCAATTGTTATGCACCCACAACACATATGCACAGTACGCCACAACCCGGTACAACCTGAAATACAGAGCATTCCTGTGGTCAGACAGACAGAGACACACACACACTCCACTGGACAGACAGACACACACACAGAGACAGAGACACACACACACACACACTCCACCGGACAGACACACAGAGACAGACACACACACACACACACACACACACACACACACACACACACACACACACACACTCCACCGGACAGACACACAGAGACAGAGACACACACACACTCCACCGGACAGACAGACACACAGAGACAGAGACACACACAAACACTCCACTGGACAGACACACAGAGACAGAGACACACACACACACACACACACACACTCCACCGGACAGACAGACACACAGAGACAGAGACACACACACTCCACCGGACAGACACACAGAGACAAGAAACACACACTCTACTGGACAGACAGACACACAGAGACAGAAACAAACACACACACCACCGGACAGACAGACACACAGAGACAGAGACACACACTCCATCGGACACACAAAGACAGAGACACACACTTCACCGGACACATAGACACATAGAGAGACACACACTCCACTGGACAGACTGACACACAGAGACAAAGACACACACACTCCACCGGACAGACGGACACACAGAGACAGAGACACACACACACACACACACACACACACACACACACACACACACACACACTCCACCGGACAGACAGACACACAGAGACAGAGACAGACAGACACAGACACAACGTACTTATTTGTCCACTGCGGTGGTAGGTAATGCCCACTATGCCAACACAGAAGCCTGAATATAGTTTTTAAAACGTGTGTATAAAGGCATGCCGAGTCAAACTGTGGATGCACAGTTATGCATGCAGTGTGACCTGATGCTGAAGTTATTTCGGCCCATTTTTCAATTGCTCGTGGGGAGGACACACAACAAAGGCATTCGAGCGTCGTGGTCATCATTGTGCAATTGCCACATAAGCACCATGTCATACTTGACAGACTGCTGTAATCAGGGTCCGGGGAAGGCTGTTCATTCTCACCACTGTTGCATGAATGGCGCTGCTTCCTTGGCTCTCCCGGTCGATATCTGGGCTCAAATTGATATCCCTGTCTTGCACTACTTTGACTGTGTCCTGCCATGAGTACTGTTACAATGTGGGAGAGAAGAGCCAAAAGAAATGCATGAGAATTCTCCATTGCAGAAAAAATACATGTGTTCAGTGTTACCAATATCACATGCATGTATGCGTCCATATATATAGCAAACTGGACGAAAATTCAATCACCCGCACTGAAGAGGCCATTGACAGTGTTTCAGTTTGGTAATGGGCAAAGTAAGCTATAACTATATATAATCAGAAGGCATGTAATCACATTACAAAAGAGGGAATGTAAATTAATCAGCTGGCCAGAAGGCATAGCATGATCACATAGAATGCAGTTGCAGAAATATAAGCCGATGATCTTCCAGACACAGAATACACAGTGTAATGGTTATGAGAAGGTCAACTGCTACAAAACAGAAGTAAAACGTAACATAAGAATTACAGGCCACAGGTAGAAAACCAATCTAGACGTAGACCTACGTGTCCTTTTAACCAATTGTGGTAATAGGCAAATGTAGGGTGAAAATACAGACAATTGTGCAGTGAGAGAGAAGTACTGTTAACATGTGGCAAGACTGTAGGACTAGAGATTTTGCATTCCAGAGGTATTGTTAGGCAAAAGCAATGGTCTCACAATGTGAACATGCTGGCCATTCCAGTTCCCATGCCCTTGAAAATGACAATGAGACTGTTCTCAAACCCTCAAAGGAATTTCACTCCTGCAACTGATGTAGAAACTTCAGCCTTGGGCTGGCAGATAGGGCCATGGCATACATACATGTATTCAGTTTTCCAAACATTCAATGCAACTGTAAAACTTGCTAATCAAAATGCACCTGTATGACACCATGTTATTAAATCACTATGTTGAATTTTATTTCCAGTGCACAAAGACACAATGCAGCACCCTCCAATTATAGAAAGAGATACGTCAGTGATGTGTTGGGTGGTCCTGACAACCAACTTTGAATTGTAGTTTGCATATTGTCTGTTCTTGTACACAATTTGTTCATACCAGATTTTAATAGTCAGCAAATATGCTAGTGTGCAATGTACTACACCCACTTCACACAGACACACAGACTCACAGACACACTTGACCCTGGTTTGCAGTCAGAATCTAGACATTGAGGCAGCAATGAAACAGACATGCAAAGATAATTATTTTAACCCCGTGCCAGATATTAACTTCAGGTTGTGTTTATTTTCACATCAGACCCCTTGCACAAGAAACACACGTTCCTGAAAACACCTTCCTGATTATATTGTATTGCTTGTACAATGCAGTACAGTTTTATTGGGTGTTTTAATTTTGTTTAGAACATTCCTGAAAACAGTGAAACAATGCATTCACCAATAAAGACAATACCGGCCAATTCTGAAAATTTCAATCACTATTCTAGTCAAAAACAAGTCTAAGGTAACCAAGCAGCCCTAAACGCAAACCACTTCTCCTTATACTCCAGTTATAATTATAATTTATATTGAGCTTTATTAAACTACCAAGTTGCATGTGGAAACTAGCAATCTCTGATACCCCTACTTGTAGAAATGTTGCTTATCCCAAAAAAAAAATCTGCTGCCAGACAAGTCTTGGGTGTTTCATGGGGAAACCATGATCACAGTAAAAACTGAAAAGCAAACAGGAAACAAGCTCACAATACACTGCTTAAGGGATTACTGCACAGGATATGGACCACACATCGATTGGCATTCTGTTTAGTTTGCAGATCAATCCTGTAATGAGCTGTTAAAATAATGTAATTCGGACTTTTAGTACAAACACAGTCTTATGCATTTCAATACCCCAGGCTTATGTTATCTAGTTACGCAAGTATTCTCTGCATAGCAACAACAGAAAGGCTTTCAAAGTTGTCAATTCTTTAACAGTATGCTTATTGCAACGTACTTGCATCCTACAATCTCAGACAAGATTACCAGTCTTACCAGATGGTCATTACAGCATTGCTACTTAAACACAGATCAACAGGCACTTTGATTAATAAGCATAAATCAACAGTATAAAAAGATGACAGAAACCAGAACATCGTGCAAAATCAAGGAGAGATGAAAAGCCATTGTACTTCTGTCTACCTTGGAAGGGGGGATACTCTGCACATTTACACTGCATAACTGCTCCTCGCCTTGCTTTGACACATCGAGAGCCAGTACATGGGCCAGTTGGACATAAGTATGTCACAATTTGAAATGTCTCTGGCTGACAGCGATGGCCCTGACACATGTCATACCTATGAACCTCACCGCAAGAAATCAGGACAAAGCACTACAGAGAAGTGGGACCAAGGCACAAATACAAGTGGGTTATTGTGCTTATAAACTGTGAAAGATTATGAAACAGTAGGTCTTGCATTGGTATGAATTTTCCAAAGGCTATTAGATCTGAAACTGAAATTCTGTCATTTCTTTCGATCTTCATTCTCTAATGATTTGCCACTAATTGTCCTCAAACAAAACCCCACCAATTTGTTAAATGGACCAAAAATGTGATGCAAAAAGATAAAATAGCCACAAAATACAGCTGGGAACCTGGGAAAGAAGGGGCACCTTTGATTATTAGTATTGCTAACTTGAGCAGCTGACAAAATAAAAAAAATACATGCATTTCTGAAATGAAAGTAATCCATAACTGGATTATTACAGAAATTTGTAAACCCTCCTTGTTTTCATCCAAAATTGACTATTCTGTGGAGGGATTATTAAGAGAAGAGAAACATTAAGAGCCAAATGCAGGGACAATTGAGAGGTTGGGATATGCCTAATTATATAAAGCAATTTATTTCCATATACCTAGCAACCAGTTAATGCAGAAAATCTGGACAAGGCAAAATATGTGTGGGGACATCTATACAGTACTAAAAATTGAGCTGGTATAAACCGAGACCGTTGATCGAATAACAGGTCTTGCTTTAGCATGCATTATTCTGAAGGTTATGAAGGCTGAAACTCAGTGTCTCATTTAGTGACTTTATTCCACAAAAATTTGACAGAAAACCACAATTTTTGAGAGAACAATCCAAAAACAAGAAGCTTTACTTGCCCCCTTGCCGACACAGACACACAGACACACTTGCCCCCTTGCCGACACACAGACACACATGCCCCCTTGCCGACACACAGACACACAGACACACATGCCCCCTTGCCGACACACAGACACACTTGCCCCCTTGACGACACACAGACACACAGACACACTTGCCCCCTTGCCGACACACAGACACACTTGCCCCCTGGCCGACACACAGACACACAGACACACTTGCCCCCTTGCTGACACACAGACACACAGAAACACTTGCCCCCTTGTCGACACACAGACACACTTGCCACCTTGCCGACACACAGACACACTTGCCCCTTGCTGACACACAGACACACAGACAAACTTGCCCCCTTGCCGACACACAGACACACTTGCCCCCTTGCTGACACACAGACACACAGACACACAGACACACTTGCCCCCATGCCGACACACAGACACACTTGCCCCCTTGCCGACACACAGACACACTTGCCCCCTTGCCGACACACAGACACACAGACATACTTGCCCCCCTTGCCGACACACAGACACACAGACACACTTGCTCCCTTGCCGACACACAGACACACTTGCCCCCTTGCCGACACACAGACACACAGACACACTGGCCCCCTTGCCGACACATAGACATACTTGCCCCCTTGCCGACACACGGACACACAGACACACTTGCCCCCTTGCTGACACACAGACACACTTGCCCCCTTGCGACACACAGACACACAGACACACTTGCCCCCTTGCTGACACACAGACACACAGACACACTTGCCCCCTTGCCGACACACAGACACACAGACACACTTGCCGACACACAGACACACAGACACACTTGGCCCCTTGCCAGCACACAGACACACAGACACACTTGCCCCTTGCCGACACACTGACACACAGACATACTTGCCCCCTTGCTGACACACAGACACACAGACACACTTGCCCCCTTGCCGACACACAGATACACAGACACACTTGCCCCCTTGCTGACACACAGACACAGAGACACACTTGCCCCCTTGCTGACACACAGACACACAGACACACTTGCCCCCTTGCCGACACACAGATACACAGACACACTTGCCCCCTTGCTGACACACAGACACACAGACACACTTGCCCCCTTGCTGACACACAGACACACTTGCCCCCTTGCTGACACACAGACACACTTGCCCCCTTGCCGACACACAGACACACAGACACACTTGCCCCCTTGCCAACACACAGACACACTTGCCCCCTTGCCGACACACAGACACACTTGCCCCCTTGCCGACACACAGACACACTTGCCCCTTTGCTGACACACAGACACACAGACACACTTGCCCCCTTGCCGAGACACAGACACGCAGACACACAGACACACTTGCCCCCTTACCGACACACAGCCACACAGACACACTTGCCCCCTTGCCGACACACATACACACAGACACACTTGCCCCCTTGCCGACACAGACACACAGACACTCTTGCCCCCTTGCCAACACACAGACACACAGACACACTTGCCCCCTTGCTGACACACAGACACACAGACACACAGACAGTAATATATATATATATATATACATATATATACATATACATATACGCACACACACACATATATATATATATATATATATATATATATATATACATACACATATATATACATAAAATTATATTGGTTGTACAATGCAGTACAGTTTTATTGGGTGTTTTAATTGTGGTAAACTTTCCAGAAAACAGTGAAACTAAATGCATGCACCAATAAAGACAGTACCACCCAATTCGGAACATTTGCATCACAAGTCTAGCTAACTGAAGTCTAATAAAACAAGCAGCACTAAACTCAAACCACTTCTCCTTGTACTCCAGTTCTAATTATAATTTATATTCAGCTTTATTAAACTACCAAGTAACATAACCAAGCAGCGTGCTGCAACTAGCAATCTCTGCGATACCCCTACTTGTAGAAATGTTGGTTATCCAAAACAAATCCGCTGCCTGAAAACAACTATCTACTTGCTTGCCCCCTTACTTGCAGTGACACACTTGCCCCCTTGCTTGCAGTCACCCACACAAGCACACACACTTGCCCCCTTGCCTGCAGCCACACACACAGGCACACACACTTGCCCCCTTGCCTGCAGTCACACACACACACACACTTGCCCCATTCCTAGCAGTCACACGCACCTGCCCCCTTGCTTGCAGGTGTCCCCACACACACACATGCACACACTTGCCCCCTTGCTTGCAGTCAGACACACACAGACACACACATTATATATATTTATATATATATATATATATATATATATATATATATATATATATATATATATATATATAGATATAGATATATATATAGATATATATATATATATATATATATAAAATTATATAGCTTGTACAATGCAGTAAAGTTTTATTGGGTGTTTTAATTGTGTTAAAACATTCCAGAAAACAGTGAAAGTAAATGCATGCACCAATAAAGACAGTACCACCCAATTCGGAACATTTCCATCACAAGTCTAGTCAAACTGAAGTCTAATAAAACAAGCAGCACTAAACTCAAACCACTTCTCCTTGTACTCCAGTTCTAATTATAATTTATATTCAGCTTTATTAAACTACCAAGTAACATAACCAAGCAACGTGCTGCAACTAGCAATCTCTGTGATACCCCCACTTGTAGAAATGTTGGTTATCCAAAACAAATCCGCTGCCTGAAAACAACTATCTACTTGCTTCATGAGGAAAACATGATCACAGTAAAAAATGAAAAGCAAACATGAAATAAGCTCACAATTCACTGCAACGAGTATGTCACAATTTGAAATGTCTCAGGCTGACAGTGATGGCCCTGACACATGTCATACCTATGAACCTCAGCGCAATAAATCAGGACTAAGCCATACATAAGTGGGACAAAGGCACAAATAGAAGTAGAAATTTTAAATATTGCTCTTATAAAGTTAGAAAGATCATCCAATAGTAGGTCTTGCATTATTATGAATTTTTGAAAGGGTATGAAATCTGAAACTGAAATGTTGGCCATTATTTTCTATCTTCAGTCTATAATGATTTGCCACTAACTGTCCACAAAAAACCACCACAACGTTATGCAAAATGAACCAAAAATGTGAATCCAAAAGATAAAATAGCCACACAATACAGCTGGGAAGCTGTCAAAGAAGGGGCACGTTTTAATAATATTACTCCTAAGTGGAGCAGCTGACAAAAAAAATAAATAAAATTGACATGCATTTCTGAAAAGAAAGTAATCCCTAACTGGATTATTCCATGTCATTAATTGTAAACCCCCCAAGTTTTCTTCCAAAATTGCTATTTCTGGGGAGGGATTATTAGGGAAAGAGAAACATTTAGAGCCAAATCCATGGACAGTTTAGAGGTTGGGATAGGCCTAATTCTATAAATCAATGTATTTCCCTTTAACTAGCAACCTGTTAATGCAGGAAATCTGGGCAAGGCAAAATATGTCGGGGGACATCTAAACAGTGCTAAAAATTTCTCTCGTATAAACTGAGACAGTTGATCAAATAACAGGCATCGCTTTAGCATGCATTTTTCTTGATTGCAGTCTCACACACAGACACTTGCCCACTTGCTTGCATTCTCCCACACACACACACTTGCCCCCCCCATACACACACTTGCCCCTTGCTTGCCATCACACACCATTGCCCCCGTGCTTGCAGTATCACACAAACACACACACACGCGTCTGCCCCCTTGTTTGCAGTCACACACACACACACACACACACACACACACACTGGCCCCCTTGCTTGCAGTCACACACACACACACACACACACACACACTAGCCCCCTTGCTTGCAGTCACACACACACACACACTAGACCCCTTGCTTGTAGTCACACACACACACACACACACACACACACACACACACACACACACACACACACACTAGCCCCCTTGCTTGCAGTCACACACACACACACACTATCCCCCTTGCTTGCAGTCACACACACACACTAGCCCCTTGCTTGCAGTCACACACACACACACACACACACACTATTCCCCTTGCTTGCAGTCACACTCATACTAGCCCCCTTGCTTGCAGTCACACACACCCACACCTTGCTGCAGACACACACACACACACACACACACACACACACACACACACACACACACACACACACACACTAACCCCTTGCTTGCATTCACACACACACACACACACACACACACACACACACACACACACACACACACACACACACACACACTAGCTTCCTTGCTTGCAGTCACACACACACACACACACACACACACACACACACACACACACACACACACACACACACACACACACACACACACACACACAATAGCCCCTTGCTTGCAGTCACACACACACACTAGCCCCCTTGCTTGCAGTCACACACACACACACACACACACACACACACACACACACACACACACTAGCCCCCTTGTTTGCAGTCACACACACACTAGCCCATTGCTTGCAGTCACATACACACACACACACACACACACACACACACACACACACACACACACACTAGCCCCTTGCTTGCAGTCACACACACACACACACACACACACACACACTAGCCCCTTGCTTGCAGTCACACACACACACACACACACACACACACACACACACACACACACACACACACACACTAGCCCCCTTGCTTGCAGTCACACACACACACTAGACCCCTTGCTCGCAGTCACAAACACACACACACACACACACACACACACACACACACACACACACACACACACACACACACACACACACACTAGCCCTTGCTTGCAGTCACACACACACACATACACACACACATACACACACACACACACACACACACACACACACACTAGCCCCCTTGCTTGCAGTCACACACACACACACACACACACACACACACACACACACACACACACACACACACACACACACACACTAGCCCCCTTGCTTGCAGTCACACACACACACACACACACACACACACACACACACACACTAGCCCCCTTGCTTGCAGACATACACACAAACACACACCTGCCCCCTTGCTTGCAGACACACACACAAACACACACCTGCCCCCTTGCTTGCAGACGCACACACAGACACACACAGACACACACAGACTTTTAGGCCTTTTCACTAGCTGCTACTGCAGTGTCACCTCTAGCAAGACTTGTGCCGTTCTATTCTCAGCTAGAGTGTCTGCTATGTGGAGGCATGCGAGAATGAGGCGTGCCTGTGTTGAAGCTTGTGTGGCAGGCTGGAAACCGTCATGTAAAAATCGACTACCAATCAGTAGTGGACCAGAGTTCCACTGTCTTGCGACCATTAACCAGGATAAACCGAAAGACACAAACAAACTTTTTCAATAATAAAAAAAACCTTACTCTGTTGCATTGGAATATCACGATCTACACAGACAGCCCTTCAAAGTAAGTCGGAAATTGAGACAAATGAAGTGTAGGTTAGAGGCATAAAATTACTGTCCCATTCACACGCAATTGAGGACAACGTGGTTTCAGCATACTACAAGTATAACCAAAAGTTAGGAAAACTACTGAACACAATAACTTTTAATATATATAGCTAAACGCATCACAATTAAACAATTTGCTGCTAACTGGGCTAACAATAACTAATAAAATACATACACAACATTTTACCATCCCCCTAGCTTCCGACTCGAGAATACAGACGACGATTTCACAAACAAAACCGAACGGAGCACAACAATGAAAATAACCAGCCAAACTACCTAAAAAATAATCTAAACACGCGACAGCAATATTACAAATTAAAAACAGCGGGCCACATTTGTAAGCATTAAGTCTACGAGTGTGCACTTAAAAAAAAGGAAAAATTATCAAGGCTAGGAACAAACATACTGTAAAATTACACTTATATACACAAAGAAGACTTAACTGTGAATTATTCCAACGCTGGAGAAAACGCTGACAATACAAACTTGTTGCAAGTCCTGCACACGAAATGGAGTCGACAGGATTCACTTCGATATAAAAGAAGTTCCACACAGCAGCTAATCCCTTTTATTAAGGTAATAGTGGGCTGGCCAAGGCAGCGATGACATCACAATGTGGGAGGATCACAGGGGCTTCTATCCAGCATGCAAATAAGGCAGAGTTTACATCAGTTTGGAGGAGGAAACATCTCAGGATCTACTCAAGGAGCTAAGGCAGATGTGACATCAGTATTTATGAGCTGACTAGACATTTTTAGTTTTGGTTCGAAACCGGAAACTGAAATAGTACTGAGAGTTAGGAAGCTCAACTATAAATTTGATTTGATTATAAATCAGTATAGAGAATTTTATTTAAAAGCTGCTGTTAATTTTTTTTTTTGCCTGTAGCACATAAGGGGGACTTAAGGAAACAGCAGGTAGAGCTAGTGGATTTGATATCCCGTTGTTTTCCTTTAATGTACAGTCTTAGTTTGTTCTGAAGGTTTTGTTGAAAGTTTGGTATGAAAGAGGAGGAACAGCCTGGTCAGGCTGGTGGGCAGAGAAGAGGGACCGGCTTGCCCTCTTCTATTCCCCTCTGATGTTGGATTTTGGTTGCATGTTTAATTCAATAAGTGGTAAATGAAGTGAGTGATGGGATGCTGCTTGATAAGTAAAATAAGTGAGCAGAGGTAAGGACACTGCTTATTTGGTTGGATGTGAAATTCAATAAACGGTAAATGAAGTGAGTGGTGGGATGTTGCTTCATAAGTAAAGTAAGGGAGCAGAGGTAAAGACACCACTTATTTGGCTGGATGCGTAATTCGATAAATGGTAAATGAAGTGAGTGGTGGGATGCTGCTTCATAAGTAAAGTAAGCGAGTGGGGATATGGATGCTGCTTACTGGGTCAGGATGAGCAAGGTCAAACTGTCCTGATTAACATTACATGGATGCTTTATGCTGTGATTAAAAATCATCTACACTATGTTTCAGTTGTAATTAATAAATATTGGATAACAAAATTATGTCTATGGAAGTTTAATAAAGGTCGTCAAACATAATTCTGCGTGATGTGTTTATTGAAGGGGACTGGGACAAACCCTTCTATCTGGTTCAATTAATTTCCAGAGGAATGTCTTCAAGATCTGAAGAAGTAATTTTACCACTGTACTCTTCTCTGATAAAACCATGATCAAATACAGTGCTCCTTTGGTTTTGTATAAATCCAAGCATATCACTCAACTGGAAAGGCCCTAATGATATTTAACCAAAAGATTAAAGTCTGTTAATCATTCAACTAGTTTGAGAAATTATCCTAACTCTCATTATACTCAATAGACTACTGGCTGCTCTGAAATTACCTGTATCTCACCTTTTGAGCTATGAAGGGCCAATCTTATTAGGCCTCCAATGTCTTCTGAAAGTCAGTGTCACTACAAACACTTGTACTAGGGACCCAAATTTATACCAACAATAAACAAGACTTGGTGAAGGAATAGCTTCCTAACTTAGCATATGCAATAAGTTACTATTACAAGTCAAGCAAATCACTTTTTTGTCTGCCTTTAAGGCTAGTTTTGAGGATTTGACAGGTATGCACAAATCTGTACAATGGTTATCTTGTACCCCTGCTTGTTTTGGGATGTATGCACTATTATACAATGACTGGCCATTAATATTTGAAAATGGACCAATCAGCGTGCCCGTTGTAAATTAGAGCATATACCAATGGAAAAATGTCCGGTTTCCTGGACTTTTTTTCTATTGGTATATATATATATATATATATATATATATATATATATATATATATATATATATATATATATATCTATATACCATAACTTTTAATTCTTTTTAACAAAAATAAATAAATAAAATCAAAAAGCTGGACTCTGGACATATGAGAGGGAGAGGATGGAGAAAATACTAGGAAAATCATTTAAGTTTTTCAAAACTAAAAATGTGTACCTGATTTTCCTTGTATTTTCTCCAGCCTGTCTCTCACCTACCCCTAAACTGTCCAAAACTTATTTTATTTAAAAAAAAAAAGAAAGAAAAGAAAAAAGGAGCAATGGAGACCTTTTCTCCATTGCTTCCTTTTCAAAGCACTGATGTACCGGGAATGCGTGGGTCCCATACGTATGCTCAGTTCATCAAAAAAAAGTGACTGGATATGCAACAAAATCGAAAGGACACCACGGTGCTGTTATACAAAGGCATTATTTAAGAAAAGTGAATGATTTTTTTCTTAAATAATGCCATTGTATAATAGCAATACCCAACTCCATGGTATGGTATATTAAGATTTACCCATATTTGTCTTTAGTTAATCACTCGGGCTTCGCCCTTGTGATTAAACTACACCAACCATGGGTAAATCTAAATATACCACACCAACGTCATTAGTTATTGCTATATTAAGTACTTACAAAAGGAGGCAAGAACTTTTAAATTTATTTTTATTTTATTAATTTTATTTTACATTTGTTGACCGGGCTAGTCTAACTGGATATATTTCCATTTTCAGTAGAGGCCCGGGAAGAAAAGCTCCAACAGATATACAAGAGTATAAAATATTGTTACATGGTGAATAAAGGATTAATAAACAAATTAAAACAGGTAATTATTACATTCAAGAGATAAAAACACTTGAGAAAAGCAACAGTAAACATAATATCACTTAAATAATAAATGTGTGCACTTATAGGTGTATATGGCTATGAATTCCATGATCCCTGTGACTACTTGCTTAATATTCTTCCCATGCTCCCATGTTCTTATTTTTGGTAGTAATGCTGGCAAGGTTACTTTGATTATCCAGAAACACTGGCAGATATTTCAAGATGATAGAGACTTAGAGGTGATGTTGCCAGACAAGTACAAGTTTACAGGTTCATAAGTCCATAGATAAGTACTAGGCTAGCTGCCTTTGAGTACTATTTTAAGTCCAGCCAGTTTTCCTTTTTGTGTTCAAATTAACCTATTCCATTTGGTTAGAGATTGGACTTCTCACCCCTTGGTAGCTAATTATATAGTACTCTTACATATACTAGTAGATAATAACTGGTATACTATAGATAATTTGAGGCAAACATGCATGAGATAAAGCATTTAGGAGCTGTCTTTGCCCATTACTAGTACAGGGAGAAGTCCCCATATGAATTTTGTGTTTCTCAACCATAGACCACAACTGAACTTGAATATGGACAGGGATGAACTTTGTTTTATGTGGATGAGGAGTCCTTTCCAGAGCATCTGTAGCCTCTGTGTGATATACCTGTCCCTCCAAACTGTTCTGTTGATATTGCAGAAGAAGATTATATCCCTAGACCGGGTCTATATTATAACCTTGAAGGTTTAATACTTTGAATGCATAAAGATCGAACTTTATGCATCGGAGTCTTAAACCATCGAACGGTTATAAAAAAAAACTAAAACAAAAAAAAATTAAAGTGTTTATGCAGGGGGGCAAGCCCCCCTGCACCTCCACACCCCCCGCTACTTAAATATACCAACTCTGAGATTGCACAACATTGAAGTAAACAGAAATGTCCCCTTACGGAGATTTCTGTTTAAACGTTCGATATTGTGCTCTTTCGGTAATCTTGTGTTGACAATATCGTGTTCAATATTGTCAGACTTCGAGAGTCTGATATAGAGCCCCTAGATCAAGTATTTCTGATGCCAGTTGTCTTGCTGATGTGCGGTAAATCCATCAGTATTGGGTCAGAGAACACTTTAAAGCCAGACACAGGTCACCTCTTAACAGTCTGTAGGATACTGAGTATAGTGACAGGGCTTTGAGTTTGTCCAAGTAAGCCATGTTGCTTGGGTCTTGCATCCTTCTAATAAAACAGTTCTGTGGGTGGACAGATATATGCCAAAGTGGGCATTATATTCAATGACTGGCTTAATGAGGGCTGAGTAAAGGGGGGGCAGTGACATGCCTAGGCTTAGACACAATACCTTTGTTTATAAGCTATGCAAAACAGAAGGCCTTTCTTTCAACAATGGACACACGTTGGTCAAGTTACGTCACTGTGTACATAGGTTCCTAAATCCCAAGTAACTCTCAAGGGTGTATTTCCCTGGGATAGGTGACTTCCCAAAGGGTACAGTAATGCATTTTTGGCATTTAGTTTCAGTCCATGATTTTGACACCAGTTATTTATTTGGGGCAAACCTTCCTGCAGGATGGCAAAGTCACTTGGGGATTCAATGACTGCTCCTAGCTTGCAGTCATCTGCAAATTTAGTCAGTCAGAGCCCCTTGGCATTTGTTTTTACTTCAGAAAAGTACATACCAAACAGGAGAAGTCCCAGCACAAAACCCCAGGGACTCCAGTGAAGACTGGTTTCTTTGTGGAGGTAACTTCCCCTATTTTGGTTTCTTGAATCCTATCTGTCAGCCAGTTGGAAATCCAATGGGTGGCGTAGGAATTTATTCCCAGTTTATATACCATGCCTGTGAGGGGTATTGTATCAAACATTTTGGCCAGGTTGAGGTATGTGATATGTGTATACCATTTTGCTTTCATCCATTGTTTTTGTGACCTTCACAAAAAAATCTTCCAAGCTGAGTAAGCATGCCGTCTTTCAAATCCAAACTGAGATGGGTCCAGTATTTGGAAGTTTCCTATGATCTGACTGATTCATTCTAGGATAAGTCTTTCCATAGCTTTGCATATGAGGCTAGTCAGACTTATGGGTCTGTAATTGTCTGGGTCCATGGACGTTCTTGATGGAAATGCACCAAACAAGCCTATATACAAACTCCATTAATTGCAGTAAAAACACACCAAGATTAAGCACTTTCATCTTTCACATAGATGACTACATCAGAATAAAGCACACTGGCCTGTGGTGGACAGTAGCTATACACAACTACCATCACAGGTGGAAATAATTGCAGGACGGGCCAATAAGGAACATGTGCCTCATTGGAAACCATGTCACCTTGTTCTGCACAAGCAAATGAGGTCACAGGTGATGTACCCTAAGGCTGTCTTTGAGTGCAAACTGGCGACATCCACCATGGCCAATCAATAGACCTTCCAGACGTGTGTCTGCAATTCCAGAGGCAACACACATATCTGCTCTGTAGTGGTGGTCAATAACACCACATACACATATGCCATGGATATAGGCAACCGGCTGCAGACAGGTGAAGTGTAGACATCACCCCTCTGTCCCCCATAGGTACACATGTTCATTTACAGCACTTGCCCCTCCCCTCATGATCAGGAAGCAGGTCTGTAATGCCCTCTCAAAGGCAACACATAGAGGTATCCATAGGCCTGATACCAGGCATGGGCTCTCAGACCCATTCTGCAGAGTAGTCAACCACAGCCTGAAGACCAGTGTCATCCTATCTGCACAGAGGACAGACAGACAGTTGACAGAAAACAGGTTATGCATTAGCATTAATGTTCAGAAGGATACAAGTCTGAAAATGAAATGTATGCCATAATGTCATGACAGCAGTCATCAATGATATGGCCGAAAACTGCAATACTCTCCATTTAATATAGTAATATAATATTAATATCCAATTGGCGATAAATAAAAGTATACAGCTCAAATCCCCAAACCAAGATAATGTAGTGGTCAGAGTCCCAGCTTTGCATGCAGGTGTACACAGTTCAAGTAATACAACAGACAATCCAAATTTACATGAGAAAGGAGTGTTAAAAGTGCTATGTTCACATTAAAATATATATGGTAAGTTATTTTTGTCACCCAGGGCAGTGTAGCTGGTGTAAAATGGATGTGTGAGTGCATATAACATGTGAAAACACCCATGTATACACGTGTCCCATACAGTATAGTTACACCCCTTTCTACTGTAATGAAAGCACATGTAGCCATGTCATGTAAGGGAAATCATATAAACTTATTAAATTAAGTCATTAGTGTGGTATATTATGAGAATAAACTGTGAGCAATGGTTAGCAATGCTCAGCTATGCTGGGCAAGTTTAACAAATAATTTCTGTTGTCCTCACCCCTCTCTCTGGGGGTTGAATGTCCAAATTCACCTCCAAAGTCTACATAAATGCACAGCTGTTGATGTATAACAAATGGACAGCTATGGATCTTCTGCACATCCATAGCTATCGTCCATATTGTTCTTCCCTCTGCGTGCTCCTTTTCCACCACTTTCCTATCACCCCTTTTGCTTTACTTTTCAAGAATTAGTGCGGGTGTAAGCGTGAGTAAACAGTTGTAAGAGCAACAAAATTACCAGCTGTGCCAGGGATTGAACCCAAGGCCCTGTAGGGAAAAGATTCTGTAGAATCAGTCAAGCTTCATATTTATACACATACACATGTATATATGTAAGGAGATGCATATATATTTTATATATATATATATATAAATATATATATATATATATATATATATATATATATATGTATATATATATGTATATATATATATATATATATATATATATATATATATATAGACAAATATATACATACTATAGTGATAAACATATAAAGATATATATATATATATATATATATATATATATATATATAGATACATACAAATATATAAAAAGAAACTATACATATATAGCAATATATATATATATATATATATATATATATATATATATATATATATATATACTCTCTCTCTCTCTCTCTCTATATATATATATCTATCTATATATATATATATATATATATATATATATATATATATATATATATATATATATGGGTCTACTTCTTTTGACCTAACTTTCATTTGCCTGACACTCATTTGCCTGAGACCAAATGACTGAAATTTCATTTGCCTGACACTTCATTTGCCCGACAAGTATTATTAGCAAGAAAATGGAATATGCCCCCTTCCCCACTGCAGTGCGACCCTGGAGTTAGAATATATAGTTGGGGGGGTGTCAGGCAATTGAAATTTCAGTCAAATGGGGTCAGGAAAATGAGTGTCAGGCAAATGAAAGTTAAGTCAAAAGAAGTAGACCTATATATATATATATATATATATATATATATATATATATATATATATATATGGATCCCTATCACATGGTCGACAGGCCATATGATCGACACTCATTTGGTCGACAGTTCATTTGGTCGACAAGCAGTTCGCCCTCCACACCCCCCAATGTGGGGGGCTGTGCCCCCCACACCCCCCCTAACTATATATATCGACTCCAGGGTCGCACAACATTGGGGAGGGGGGCAAATCTGCCTGTCGACCAAATTAATTGTCGACCAAATGAAGGTCGATCAAATGGCTTGTCGACCATCTCAGGTAGACCCATATATATATATATATATATATATATATATATATATATATATATATATATATATATATACATATGGGTCTACTTCATATGATTGAAAGATCATTTGACCTAAACCCATTTGATCGAAAGTTCTTTTGATCAAAAACCAGTATTCGAGGCATAAAACTGGGATTTGTCCCCCTCCCCAATGTCCTGCAATCCTGGAGTTGTTATATATAGTTGGGGGGTGTGGGGGCGAAGCCCCCCACCCAGTTTCCTTTAAAAGAAGAAAATAAAACAAAAAGTACAGATTTTAAACAAAAATAGGTGGGGGGGCTTCGCCCCCACACCCCCCAATATGGTGGGCAGTGCCCCCCCCAAACTATATATATACCAACTCCAGGGTCGCACAACATTGGGGAGGGGGATAATCCCTATTATTTGCCTTGAATACTGGTTTTTGATCATATGAACTTTCGATCAAATGGGTTTAGGTCAAATGGTCTATCAATCATATGAAGTAGACCCATATATATATATATATATATATATATATATATATATATATATATATATATATATATATATATACTCATAACATGTAGTGGAGTCATACCTCAGACCATACCTACCAACCCCTTACTGCAAGAAATCTGACCAAAGGCTGTCCAAATGGGGTGCAATGGGACAAAACTAGGGACATATTTCAAATATCGCTCTTATAAATGTAGAATGTTGCCAGAGTGACAAGGCTTGTTTCAGCATATTTGTTCTCAAGGATGTGAGTTTCGAAACTGAAATGTATGTCATCATTTATAGTCAGGAATCCTCAGATCCTCACAGTGATTTACCAGGGATATGAAAGTAATCCATCTGTCGAACAGACCAGAAATATGAGCAACAAACCTGGACATACTGCAACAATCCAGACAGCTGCTGAGGTAGGCTCAGAACCCTTAGTGCAACAAACCTGGGCCAGGCCTGACAAAGTGGGGGTGGGGGGGGAAGCCATGGAAATATTGACATATCTGAAATACTGGAGTAGATAAGCCGACACAGTTGCTGCAGTAACACTCTCATGTCTGTCCTAACATATATTGACTGAAATAGCACAAGTCCAACACTAAATTACCTCCCACTAGTTAGTGACTGAAATCCTCACATCAGCCCAATGATGTGTCAGAAATACACAATACTTATGAGGACCAGGCAACACTACATCCTACAATTATCTGGACATAACATAACATTAGGGAAACTACACTCAGCTGCTAAGCATGTCACCGAGCACTGTCCAAACTATAGTCAGACTGGCACAATACTAACCCAAATCTGCTAGGGGGAATTACACTTGTATTGGCAAATATATCAGGCACTACAGGGATGTCACAGCACTGAAAAACAGACACCAGTGTGAAAGTGCATACCCACATACAATTCTACCACAATCACAGTGACATACCGGTAAGCCAAAGGAACAGTACAGTATAAGGATTGTGTGAACAAAAACATCTCAACATGTTTGCCACTCACACACTACCCCTACATATACTGCCTCAAGTCACAGTGTAGTCTGACACCTGACTGTGGTATGGCACATGTCTCAGTCTGTCCCTACAAGCATATACAGCTAATAGAGCACCAGAAACTGGAGCAGCATGCAAAGTCAGATAGAAAAGGACCCAAAACACTTTACATCTACACCCCATCCCTACAAAGGCCAAATAACCCATCCCTACAAAGGCCAAATAATCCATTCACAATACACTGCTACATAATCCTCACAGTCTGTCAACAATCGCGGGAAATACAAAGACCTCTCAACTGTACAGAGTCCCACAGAATGTCCAGGCGTTTCCCTCATATATAAAGCCTCCTACACATAACATGTCTGGCAGTCTGATAAATCACTGGGGTAATATCAGGAATGAAGTCAGTATATAATAATATACCATACCTATCCACATCTTACTGCATGACATCTGGACAAAGCCTGACATACTTTGGGGGCAGAGGCCCAAACACAGAGGCATTATTGACATATTGCTGTTATAAACTGAGAAAATTAATGGTGTAACAGGGTTTGTTGTAACGTATCTGTTTTGAGGGATATGAAGCAAGAAACACACATGGATGTTACCATTTACTGACTGCAATCCTCAGAGTATGCCTACTGAATTTCCAAGAGCAAAAAATGTGTGAGTAACATGCCAAATATAAGAGTCCAAACTCTGGTTAGTCTGTGGATAGCCCTACAGTTGAGAGTTATGTCAAGCACCTCAATTATAGGAGTTTCTTTTGATGCTATTGGGTATAGAAATGATACCACAGCTGTTCTACATGCAATTAGCAAGTGGGGGAGTCCAACTGGTGCACAGGCCATCAGCTGCTCATGAGCATTACCTACAAAAGGCAAGCTGCTGTCTATACAAAACAGATGTATATTCTACATCTGTCTCAGAGAGAGAGAGAGAGAGAGAGAGGGAGAGAGAGAGAGACAGAAAGAACAAACAAACAAACAGACGCACACACACACACACACACACACACACACACACACACACACACACACACACACACACACACAGACACACACACACACACACACACACACACACACACACACACACACACACACACACACACACACTGAACAATTAAGCGTGTAATGGAATGTAGTAGGGGGTATGTAAATGTGGAAAATTGGAAGTTCAAGAAATATTATGTCTCAACAACACTTGTTGTACTGATATATTGCTGATCAGAACCTCTGACCATAGCATCTGTGTCTGTCTATGGTGACAGAACACAGCTCAGGGCCTTGAGTCATCCCAGGAAAGGATGGTTCACATGGGACCACAACAGGACTGTGTGTTGAACAATACTGACTGTGACACTGCTAGGCCAGCTACTGGGATGTTGCAAATATCCATATGTTAATTGTGAATACAAATATGATATACATGTTTGTCTCAGAAATGTGATGGACCTATACAGGGTATTTGCATATTGAAATACTGTTGCATTGTTGAACTGCATGTGATCTACTGAGCTCATACCATTCAACTGTCCTGTGTTATGCACACTGACCATATATGTGTGGCTCATATTTGTAGTTATTTCATCAAGAGTTGTGTTATGTCTGGCAAATAATTGGAAACCTGTAAACACTGACATTACAACATCACCTTCTCTTTGTTTTGGCTGTTCCCATTAGGGGTCGACACAACAGATCATCTTTCTCCATGTCTTCCAGTCCTCTGCATCTTGCTGTGTCTCACCAACCACCTGCATGTCCACTATCACCCCATACATACACCTTATCTCAGGCCTTCATCTTTTTCTCTTACATGGCAGCCACATCCTTTCCAAAATATACTCAGCATACCTCCTGATCACATGTCCAAACCAACATAATCCTGCCACTTTCTGGCTTTGTCCCTAAGCTGTCCAACCTGACCTGACACCCTAACATACAAATTCCTAATCCTGTCCACCCTCATCACACCCAGTGTAAATCTTAACATCATTAACTCTGCAATGTCCAGCTCTGACTTGTGCCTTTTTTTTTACTGCCGATGTTTCCAGCCCATATAACATAGTTGGCCACACTACCCTCTTATAGATTTTTTTTATCACTCTTAATGGTACTCATCTGCCACAAATCACTGCTGGCACTCTTCTCCACCACCTGAATCCTGCATGTAGTCTCTTCTCTAGCTCTCCCTCACACTTGCCATTACTCTGAAGTGTTGCTCCCAAGTATTTAAACCTATCCACCTTTGCAAACTGTACTCTGTGTATCCTCACCATTCCTCTATCCTCGCACCCATTCACACAAATATATTCTGTCTTAGTCCTGCTGACTATCATTTCTCCCCTCTCTAGACTATAACTCCACCTCCTGTTCCCTACACTCACTACAGACCACAATGTCATCTACAAAAAGCAAAGTCTATGGGGACTCCTGTCTGATCATGTCTGTCAACCTGTCCATCACCACTGTAAATAAGAAAGGGCTCATAGCTGATCCCTGATGTACTCCCATCTCCACCTTACATGCACCTGTCACTCCCAAATCGGAGCTCACCACTATCACACTAGTCTTACACATATCCTGTAGCATTCTTACAGATTCCTTCCCCACTCCTGACCTCCTCATACAATACCACAATTCCTCTCTAGTCATCCTGTCATATGCTGTCTCTAAGTCCACAAAGACACAATGCAGCTACTTCCAACCTTCTCTGTACTTCTCCATCAACACTCTCAGAGCAAACATCGCATCTATACTGCTCTTTCCTGGCATGAAAACATACTGCTGATCAGTAATCTTCAACTCCCTTCTTAACCTAGCTCCCACCACCCTTTACCATTACCTCATGCTATGACTGATCAATGTTATCCCTCTGTAGTTACTATAGCTCTGCACACCACTCTTATTCTCATAGTAAGTATCCAAACATTTTATCCACTCCTCATGCATCTTCTCACTTTCCAAGATTACAGTAAACAATCTGGTTAAAAATACCACTGCCATTTCTCCTAAACACCTCCATGCTTCCACAGGAATGTCATTTGGACTAATAGCCTTTCCATTCATAAACCTCTTCATAGCTATCCTTACCTCCTCCTTGATAATCTGCTGCACTTCCTGATTCACCATAACCACATCATCCAACCTTCTCTCTCTCTCTTTTTCCCTTCATTCAACAGCCCATCAAAGTACTGTTTCCATCTGCTCTACACACTCTCCTCACTTGTGAGTACATTTCCACCATTATCCTTTATCAGCCTTATTTGCTGCACATCCTTCCTAGCTATGTGTCGCTGTCTAGCCAATTGGTACAGGTCCTATTCTCCATCCTTGGTGTCCAGCCTTACATACAACCTTTCAGATGCTCCATCCTCAGCCTTTGCTACCATTCTCTTTGCTGTGCACCCCATTTCCTAATACTCCCGTCTCTGTTCTTTATCTGTCTGACAATCCCACTTCTCCTTCCCCAACCGCTTTCACTGTATACTCCCCTGTACTTCCTCATTCCACCACCAGGTCTCCTTGTCCTCCTTCCTCTGTGCAGATGTCACATGAAGCCCCATTCTACTCATCTCCCTTACTAGCTCAGATGTAGTTACCCAGATATTTGTTAACTCTTCACTACCACCCACTGCCTGTCTTAACTCTTCCCTGAACTTACCTCACAATCACTCTTTCTCAGTATCCACCATTTGATCCGCGGTGCTGCCTTCACACTCTTCACCCTCTTCTTGATCACCAACATCATCTCACAACCCTACATTCCATGCTGCCTAACTACACTTTCCCCTGTCACTACTTTACAATTTCCAATCCCATTCAAGCAGGCCCACCTGCGTAGGAGATAATCCACCTGTGTGCATCTTCCTCCACTCTTGTATGTCACCCTATGGCCCTCAGTCTTGTAAAGCTATGTATTCACCACAGGCTTTGTGCCCATTGAATGGCGCACCACCATGGTTATCCCACTCCACAAAGGGGAGGCCACAACAGACCCCGGGAACTACTGCCCCAATAGCCTGACAAGCCTGGTTTGCAAGGCCATGGAACGTATCATCATGGAACTCATAAACAAAAACATTAGAGATCTCCAAACTCTGGACCCCACACAGTTTGGGTTTGTAAAAGGCAGATCATGACTCCTAAACCTGATAGACTTCTTTGAAGTAGTCACCAAAGCCATAGATGAGGGGAAGGTGGTTCACACAGCCTATCTAGATCTCGCCAAGGCGTTCAACACCATCCCCCACTCTGGAATTATAGATAAACTCCCTAAACTAGGTATAAATCCCTATGTCACAAGATGGGTTGCCAACTGGCTTACTGACAGAACCCACACTGTGAAAATAGCAGACTCCAAATCAGACTTCAGACCAGTGACAAGTGGAGTACCACAGGGTTCAGTCCTGGGTCCTCACCTGTTTGGTATCTACTTCTCTGAAGTACAGGCTAACACAGAAGGTCTTCGGCTAACTAAATTCACAGATGACTGCAAACTAAGAGCCATAATCGAAACTCCTAATGATGTGGACATCCTACAAAAGGGCCTCACTGAGACAGATGCCTGGTGTCAAAGCCATGGTCTTAAGCTCAATGCCAAAAAGTGCATTGTCATCCCCTTTGGTAAAAACTCTTTACCCATGAACTACCACATAGGTGGTAGTCTACTTAACACCGAAAGTGTGATAAGAGACCTTGGGACACAGGTGGACAGTAGTCTCTCCTTTGATAATCACATCACCACAGTGGTCAGGAAATACTTCTACGTGGCACACCTCATCACAAAAGGTTTCTCATCCAGAAAAAAAAGAGGTCATTGTTCCCCTCTATTCATCACTCATTAGACCCATTATAGAGTACAACACCCCTTTTGGTATGTACCTCACAAGACATCTACAACAATTGGAAAGGCCGCAAAAATACCTCACAAAGAGAATTACTGGCCTCAAACAGATGCCTTATGCAGACTGACTCAAAAAACTCCAGCTTTACTCCGTCACATATCACCTGCTCAGAGGCAATCTCTGCCTAACATACAAAGCTATGTCAAACCCAGAGCTGTTGGAAATGTTCCACTTAAAGAAATCCCAATCCCTCTGAGCTACATGCTCTAGGGACATAAACCTTGTCACCACAATAAACAGAACATGATGGAGGGATAGATCCCTGTCCCAGAGACTTCCCATACTCTGGAACAGACTACCTATCTATGTCAAACAGAGCTCCTCATTAGCACTCCAAGAAAAATCTTGATGATTGTATGGGTAATAGGAAATTCACCCTGGGGATCACTTCTGTGGTTCTGCTTGACAGGGGCACAGGAAAATAATTTTCTTGGGTGGTGAAAGCCAGGGTACCTTTTGGGCTAGGCTTGTATAGGCCCTAGGGCCAATAGCCTAGTACCTACCTATGAACCTATGAACCTATGAACAGCCATGTCCAACCTCTTTTGCAAACTTCACCACCATCTCACCTTCTGCATTCCTTTGCTTAACACCATAACTACCCATCACTTCTTCATCCCCTCTGTCCCCTTCACCAATATACCCATTGAAATCGGCTCCAATAACTACTCTCTCACCCTTGGTACACTCATCACCACTTCATCCAACCACTCCAAAGTACATCTGTCTCATACATCACACACACAATTAGCGGAGCAGATGCACTAACAACTGTCATCATTATACCTTCAATTCCCAGCCTTCTAAACATCACGCTACTCGACAGTCTTATCACCTCCACAAAAACTCTTGGAATAATGTTCCTTCAGGTTAACCCCTACACCAGTTCCCCTCCCATACACACCATGATAGAACTATTTGTACCTGACTCAGATACACACAGCCATGCACCCCTTTCATCTGGTCTCTGGCATACACAATATATCTACCTTTCCTCTGTCCAGCATATCAGCTGGCTCTGTCCCCATAACAGTCATACTCACAACATTAACAGTTCCTACCCTCACTACCACACTCCTAGCCTTTCTCCTCTTTGCCTGCCATATGATCATCAGACATCCTCCAGGGTATGTCTGTGAATGCAAAGCCTAGTGTACTATCAAATGATGTATGTGTGTTACATCAATATGAAGAAAGTGTCACTAATTTTGGCCCATAGCCCACCATGTATGTGCGGTGTCCTCCAGATGTCCTGCCCTAACAGGTTGACATGAATGACTGAGCAGCAAGAGTGTAATTACAGTGTGCCATACTGACATAGAACAGAAATGTATAGCAGGTATTACCTGTGCCTATGTATGTATGGGTAGATGTACCTGACTGCCTCATAACAACTGACATGGGATGCAAAACTTCAGGCAAATAAGCTGTACATGTGCATGTGTGTAATCTTAGTTTCTGTGCATCCAACAGGGTTACACTTCTACAGCTAATGGTTGTTGCCTTGCTCTGACACAGATATGGGTACTAGAATAAGCATGGGTATCACATAGAAATTGGAGAGGTGTCCAACTGTGTTATGACCTTGTGATCATGCCAACTACAAACAGATATATGACTACCCACATAGCTGTATGGCCTCAGCAATACATTACTTGTAAAACCTGTCTCTGCCAAAGTAGAGTAATCCCTTTTGCTGGACAGCAGTAATGCACAAAGCACATACTGGGATGCTATATTGGCTGTATAGGGCAAAGTAGGATCATGCACCAACTGGGCAGCATGTCAACCTTTGTCTGAATGAGCATATTAGGTCACAGGTGGATTACTGTAAGGCTAACTATGAGTACATATTGGACACATCCACTAAGGGCAATCACAAGGCCATATTCACATATGTCTGCAGTCTCAGAGGCAACAACCCAACCCACCCTGTAATGGTGGTGAATCACACCCCATACACACACCATAGCTACAGCCAAACTGCTGCAGACAGGTTTATGGCAAACATCCCACCCTGGCTCACCATTAGTATAGGTGGAAATGCACAGCACACAAACCCCTCCCTTCATCATCATGAATCAGGTACAAATTGCCTAATCAAAGTTAACAAAAGCAAGTCCCCTCGGGGCCTGATAACATTCCTGTCTGCATCCTACATGAACCCAGGCATATGCTTCCAGCTCCATTACACACTGTATGCAAGCAACACCTGAGCACCATTGACATCTCATCTGCAAGGAATATGGTCACTCTCATCCATCTACACAAACGTCAATGATGAATGGTGGTTTATGCAATGTACTAGCCCTCACTGGGGGGAACATGACACATCAGGACAAGGAGTACAATGCATGTCTATACAGTACTGCTAGGTACAGGGGTATGATGTGTTTGTAAGTGATGGCTAATGATATGCAATATTCATGTGCTGTCTCTGTAAAGAACTCTGAGCAATGTCTGAGGTCCTGTGATGTGTTTTCTTGTTAATGTGTTCCAGGTGCCATAGAGAGGCAACCCGCATACACTGCTGTGGAGACAGCAGCCATCACGGAAGCTGTGATAACACACTATGCTGTTCTTTTTGGCCATAGCTGGCAAAATCTGCGGGAACGGACTGCCCTGTGGGATGATCTTTTTAACAGAGTGAACATCTTGGGCCACCATGGGCGAACATACGATCAGATCAGGCAAAGAGCAACTGACCTGATATGTCATGCCCAGCAAAGGGCTGCGGCTGTAGTGAGGGACCATACTGCTACCGGTGGGGGTACAGCCACACAGGCCCCACTTAAAGCAACAGAGGAGCTCCTTGCCAACCTCAGGGAATCCCCCACAGAACATCAAACACGTGAAACACCAGGCATGGAGGTGGGTGGCACCCAGGCAACAGGTGAGGAGCGTGCAGGTAAGGCCAAAGTGCACATCAATATAATGAGGTAGCAGTGAAACTGTCTTCTATAGAGTCTCTAGATGTATGTCAGTGCAAAATGGATTAGTGTGTGGGGTTTAGTAATGCACACAAGTGCACAACTATAGTGAAGGACAGCAAATTGTGTAACATCATAGTGTGTACTGTACCTGTGCAGAAATGTAGCAGTCATCTTGTACCAATGCCATATGTGTATCTGCTGACAATACCTCTCCCCCACAACTACATAGATCCCTGTGGTCTGTATGTGGGACAGCAGCTTGAAGCCAGTAAGCATGGGATTTTCCTGTTGTGGTTCACCAGTACCCCAGGCATGTTAAGTTCATGCATGTGACAATGCACAAAACTGTTATACTCAGCCATTGGGCAATATCTGGATGTTCAGTTGTGGTGGTGTTTACTGCATTGCATCATGGTGGTCATCACAGGGGCCTGTTTGCAGTATATGTCACATATCTATAACAGACCTCACAACCTGTCATTGTAGGACATCTGGACAAAGACTGACAAAATGGGGGGGGGGGGCAAAAGCCAAAAACTTGGGTCATATTGTATACATTAATGCTATACACTGCATATAACTGGTGTACACAGCTGTTAGAATGCCAGATATTTGTGATATACAAAAATGAGGGCACAATAGACAATTTCAAAATCCTGCTAACCTGTCATGTGATCTATAACCTGTACAATTCAATTGTAAAGCAAACAAATCTGTTATTGGAACAGTTATGACACATAATAATCTAACAACAACCTAGATGAATATGTGTACACAGGCTGAAGTTAATACTGTGTTGACACAGCTTTCGATATAACTACAGCATTACATCGTATTGGGTACACACCTGCCATTAATTACAGAGACTCTTTGATTCACATCAAATAATGGTCTGCTGTCCTACCAGGATTACCCTAACATATACCCAGTTGCCTGCTACAGCAACAGCCATACATAGAGCTGATGAACTTGTTAAGAGACCACATCTTTGAGATGCATAAGCCTGGAGAAGGATGCCAAAACATTTCAACAACATTGCATATACCATGGAACACAGTGCAGGCAGTCATCAAAAGGTGATGAAAATATGGGGCTACAGTGATATTGCGAAGGAGTGGACATCTCTCCAAAGTCTATGAGAATACAAGACCAAACCTGGCCAGGGAAGCTGCCAGGAGCCCTACAACAACAGTGAAGGGGTAGCAGGAATCTCTGGCAAGTACTGGGTGTGTGCTACATGTGACAACAATCTTCTGTGGCCTCCATATGTCTCTCCTATAGGGTAGGGTTGGAAGATGGCAGAAATTCCTCACACCAAACAATATCCAGGGTCTGGAGAAAGTCTGAAAGCAATACATCAGGTCTCCAAAAACAAGTGGGAAAATGTGTTATGGTCATATGGGAATAAGGTGGAACTCTTTGGCCACAATTCTGACAGGTTTGTATGGCACAGTAATACCAATGCACATCACCACAACAACAATGCCTCCATGGTGAAGCATGGTGATGGCAGTGTCCTGCTTTGGGGTTGCTGTTCACAAACTGGAACTGGGGCTGTAGGCAAGTTGAAGGGGGTTATGAACAGTTCCAAACACCAGTCTCTTGTGGCTCCAATCCTTTTGGTGTCTGCCGCATAGCTGTGGATGGAGAGGAATTCCATCTTTCCACACCACAATGGCCCAAACCATACATCCAAATCAACAAAAGGATGGCTTCACTAGAACACATGCAATGTTCTGCACTGGCCCAGCAATAGTTCACATCTACATCTAATAGAACATATGCAGAGTGAGCTAAAGAGGGGAGTGCTCAGGAGATGCCTTTGCAATCTGACATAGTTGGAGGCGTTTTGCAAGGGATAGTGTACAAACATTGGCAAGTCAATATGTGCAATGCTGATAGACACCTTCCCAAGTTGACTGACTGGTGTGATTAAATCAAAAGGTGCTTTTAAAGAGTATTACTTTAAGGGTGTGCACACTCATGCAACCAGCCTATTGTAGCTATTGCATTTACCATATGTTACCCTTGATTGATATGTTTGTTCTTCAGTTGGATTGCACAGGTTGCATGTCATATGAAATGAGGTAAATGTTATGACCTGATTTCTGAGGTCTCATGTGATATATCACAAAATCCTGGCATGTTAACATGGGTGTGTACACTTACTATATCCACTGTAAGCTTGCAAAGTTGTTTGAGTAACTGCCTTTGTTTTAACATACATGCACTGCAGGTTATGCAGTCTGCACCTCAAATTATGTCATTAATTAGTGGCACCATTCCACAGGTCATCCAGTAATGTATCAGACAAACACAGGAGTTATGGGAAACAGACCAAAATATGAGCCATACATCTAGGCATTCATCAAAACTCTGTACAGTTGGGAGGTATGTTCTGTAGGAGTTGCCACAGTGCTGTATGGGTGAGCAGCAATAATGTTTACATGGGTGCAGTGTGTGCTAGGTGAAGCCCCATCATCTGTTAACACCACTCATGTATCCCAGAGGTGTATATTAGTAGCAACAGTAAGTGGAAAGGCTGCAATACATGATGCTGAGGGTCTGTCCAGAGTGTGTATGTTATTGTCTGACTGGGTGTCGTGAATGTCTCCCGTTGGCTAATGTGAGGTCTGTGTAATGCCTTTGAGACACCTCACATGTGTGTTTGTGTGTGTGTGTGTGTGTGTGTGTGTGTGTGTGTGTGTGTGTGTGTGTGTGTGTGTGTGTGTGTGTGTGTGTGTGTGTGTGTACCAGCAAACCGTATAGTGCAGGTAATAATTTACATATGGTGTTTTTTCCTCACAGGTGGACTTGGTGGCCACAGTGCCTCCTGCTCTGATCCTGATGTCAGTGTCTCTGCAGACTCTGACCATGATTATGCTCCTACTGAGGCACAGGTGGGTTTGCCAGGGGCTGAATCTGTGCCATTGGTTGGCATCTCACTGTTGTCAACCACATCCCCGCACGCAGTCACAATGCCCACACATAACCCATCACCAGTGGCCGCAGATAATGGACAGTTGGTAGGTGGTGGCATGGAACAGGCTTATGTGGTGACTATGCAAAGTGAGGGTGCAGACACTATCCATAGCCAGAGTGCTGGTGAGGTCACATACAGGCAGATGGGCAGGGGTGATCAGAGGAGGATTGAAGCCCATCATACCACTGTTACAAGTGCCACAGCAGCAGTCATCAGACACATGTTTTGGGTCATCATGGAAGCACAGGCATGTAATGAACGTAACAGCAGACATATATGCAGGGTCATGGATGAGCACATCCCTGTTGTGCTTTGCAATATTCCTGAACTTACTGTGGCCACCTGTGAGCATGCTGAAGTGATGGATAGATGGTGGGAGAAGACCTTGGCACTACTTGACCATGGAATATCTGTGCTTGAGCATTTGGCAGGGGATGGCCAGCAGCCATGCAGGCGTAAGGCAGCACCACAATCAGCTGAGGGTCTACATAGCCATGCAGCACCATGTTCCCATACTGCCAGTATGGGAACATGATGGTGCATGGTCACAATCAGCTAAGGGTCTACGTGGCCATGCACCATCATGTTCATGTAATGGCATTAACACCAGCACTAATGAAGGGGGTGTGTTGTCCATGCCATGATGAAGCAGCCCATGAGCACGTGGTCCTGGCCACTTCCAACATGGATGCTGATCCAGCAGATAGCAGTCACCATCAGGGAGTAGTACTGCATCCAGACTTGGCCCTGGTGATGCCGATGAGACCCCTGGCAGAACCAGTTCCCATATCCATGGCTGGTGATGGTGAACTGTAAACCCTGCCATGTACGGCCAACAGCTGTCCAAACTACCCCTGTATAGGGTGGCCACATGGTGTGACTGTGTGCATACAAACACACACACACACATCACCATCAGACAAGTCACCTCCACACACACACACACACACACACACACACACACACACACACACACACACACACACACACACACACACACACACACACACACACACACACACACACACACACCACCCCCTGCACTGCCCATTTAATGAACACCCCACAAACACGCACACATGATGTCAACCATATGGCCCAGCCTATGCCTCTGACAAACCTATACCACTCCCTGTGCATATGATGATACCTGTGCCCCATCCCTGTCATCCATACCATCGATGCAGGGACATGCTAATATGGGTCTGATGCACAGGGTGAATATAGTACAGTGTAGCTATGTAATACTATCTACGGTGCTGTCTGCTTTCATTTGTTATGGGTACACATACAGATGTATGCACCTTATTAGCCAGGAAGCATTATTGCTGTTAGTACAACTGACTAAATGTAGTCTGACAAGCTGTATTCTGTTTATGTTCCAGGTGTCTGTGTGTCTGCAGACAGTGGCCCTGCAGACATTCCCAAGAGGGAGTATGGCAGAGTGGGAATACACTTACCATGTCATAGGCAAGGTACAGCTTTATATGTACATGTACCAGGTGTGTATGCATGCAACAGTGTGTGAGAGACACTGTGCTCAGACAGTGTGACCTTGCATACATATCCCTTGTCACAGACAAGAAGCCTTTAGACATGTTAGCTCAGTGTTGTGTAGTACCACAGGCTAATACATACAAAACAGGTCACTGCAGTACTGTCAGCAGGTCCCTCACAAGCATAGCCATTACATTAACTGCAACAAATTCACTTGTCAACACCTGTTGACCCTGCCATTTCTTTCCCATATGCTCAACCCTGATGCAGTTGATGAGGGCATGCATGATACTGTGTATGACAGGTTTGTGGTATGTATTCCTGAGTTCACCGTGTGGAACAGGGAGACAAAATGGTATATCCTTTGCATACACACAGTAAGGACTGACACAGGGGATGTGCACACAGTAATATAAACACAGTTGGCAATAGACAGATTAGTAAACCTACATTACCACCTTAATGTACTGTACTACTATATACTCATGACATGCTCCACATAGATTATATGCATGGGGCATAACACACCACCTCTTACAACATGTAATGCTCTAAATGTCTTCATGGATGATGAGTTAACCCACCAGAAATAGGATGTGGATTCATGTATTGCTCCTACAAGCCTGGACAAGTGATAGTGTAGCAGACGTCATACCAACGTGATGTTTCAGTCAGGTATGATGCATGATGCCAGCATGTGTGTCACTACACTCATTGGTAAGGGACACATACCACATACAGTTTGCAAATATCTGGATATTCCATAGACATCTGTACAGAGGACTGGTATGGCATGCAGAATGGTTTAGCATGCTGCATGTGAGGCAGATACCATTACCATGTATGCCAACGGGATGTGGTAAACAGGCGTGGATGGTACACAAGTCAGGATATGATCCTTACCCAAAGACGTACACACACGCACACACACACACACACACCTACACACACACCCACACACACACACACACACACACACACACACACACACACACACACGCACTTGCCAGTATTGAGATTAGAGCCTCTACCTATCTAGTTATTTCTACTATAGTGTTATGCAGTTATCAGCCGCACCACAGAATGTACATAATTTCATCTAGTCTGAAGGTACTTCTAATGTGAATGACATCAGCAGGCATAGTAAAATAGGATGATGGGAAGTTTAGAGGGTGGTACACAACTCAAAATGGTATAACACACACACAGTATATGACCCTCACACAAACAGTTGCCAGTAGTGAGATTAGAACCCCTACCTATCTAGTTATTTTTACTAAAGTGTTATGCAGTTATCAGATGCACCAGGGAGCTTATATAACCTCACCTCATTCCAAGGTACTTCTAAGGGAATGACATCAGCAGGGCTAGTAAAGTAGGGTGATGGGAGGTTTACAGGGTGGTACACAATTCAAAATAGTATGACACACACATTATATGAGTCCCACACAAACACACACACTTGCCAGTATTGAAATTAGATCCCCTGCCTATCTAGTTATTTCTACTATAGTGTGATGCATTTATCGCACGCAGTACAGAGCTTACTGGGCTGACAACTGGCCAAAGGTGCGGATAACTACACAGCTGAGGTAAATTGTTACAGGTGCCAGACATTCTGCCTTCAGTTTTCCCTTAGATCTTGCTAGTTCTTTCTCTCCTGCACTTCAAATAGCCTAATAGCTTTGCATTTCAACAGTTTTTTATCAATTATTCTAGCACACATGAGAGACATCAGCAGGAGTCGTTCCTCACAGAATAAGCTACAGTACTTAGTAGTTATGACCACCCCTCCTGGCATGATTAAAGTGCAGTTCTCTGTGCTTTTGCCCATTAACCTGGTGCACTTGGGCATTCTGAGGCACTGCTGCAACTGCCTCATGTACATAGACAACCCTCTCCTCTAAACTCCTAACACTCAGACTTGTGAGAGATACCCCTATATCACCGAACTGGAAGATATGCACTCTCCAGTGAAGACTGGACTAGCTGGTCAAGAGGAGAAGGGTCAACACCTGCAACACACCACATGTAACACATACCCCTCCAGATTACCCACTATCACAGCTCTGACGTAAGAACAATAACCACATACCCACTTTCACAGAGGCACTCAATAGATATTTACCCAAAAAGTGGAGACCACCAAGACAGATACCCACTCAACCACCACAACACAGCACAAACCACAGGACACATATCTCACTTACACAGTGTTCCCCTCAACCTAAGCCCCAAAGGCCAACCACATTGCCTGATACAGTAATCATAGGTGAATCAATAGTGAGGCACACAGATGTCCCATTAACTAGGTTGAACATGGAGGATGTAACAGTCTGCTGTCTATCAGGTGCCAGAATCCAACACATAATACACCTAGTCAGGTCACTCCACAACAACTACAAGTATCAATCTGTCATTGTCCATGAGTTTGTGAATGATCTGAGATGTACCTCTATGGACTATATGAAAAAAGATATGGTGGAGCTCTCAGATTATGTGGGCCAGGCAGGTATGACAGTAGCCCTGAGCAGTATACTACTGTCACCCAGAATGATACCGCAATACAAACAATAAATGATTGACTTCAACAATTGGCTTAAGTGTCTGGTGTCACTCTCATGGGATCAAGTATCTGTATGCTTGTGATGACATGATTGACAGACTGCAATGGCTTGCCAGAGATGGCCTGCATCTGTCATCCCCGAGTTTCCAGGTACTGGCTAAGTGTCTTGCCACTCCTATAGTGCCTTTTTAGGCAGTGCTCCAAATCAAATTACCACCATAACAGCTATATATATATATATATATATATATATATATATATATATATATATATATATATATACAATCAGAGGGTCATGCTGCTCAACACTAGACGTCTACATCTCAAGATGCAGCCGCTTGAAGCACTTCTCAAAATGGAGAACATTGACATTTATGCTGTAATGGAGACCTGTTTCACAGCAGCGGACAGCATCCCTGCACTACCAGCCTATATCTCATTCCACATCTGTCAGCCATAAATCATGGATCACAGCTACAAAGGCAGTAGTGTCTCCATATTAATAATGGATATGCACACATCCAGAGTAGTATCACAGCATATGGCATCTGAGATACTTCAGGTACAACTGACATTGGGTAATAGTGCAATTCAGGTCATAGCCTGCTATAGGTCCACATCCATGTCCCATGACTCTCAATCCACATGCCTCAACATCCTGGAAACTATCAAGGTCCAACTCAACTCTCTCAGACTAGGAGAGTTCAACTACCCCTCCATCAACTGTGTAAGATACTCAAGCACCAATACACTGGCCCAACGCTTCCTGGAATTCATCAGTTCAAATGCCCTAGGACCAGCTCATTCTGACACCCAGTAGAGGAGCAACATCCTTGACCTGTGTTGATAACTAACATATGGGACCATTGCTTGACAACAGTAGTCAATTGCTACCTGGTCAGATCTAACATAGATCAATCAACATGGAAATCCACATCTCATCCACACCCTCTGCAAAGGTAACCACCTTGAAAAACTTCTCCAAAGCTGACTTTGGACTCATAAGAACAGAGGGGGCTAACTTCACAGCACCCATGCCAATGGACAATACCTGCATGACTGCCAAATCACACACTAATGCACTGTGCAAACATGTACATCAATGCATGGAACTATTCATACCCAAAAGAACCATGACACTCTCCTCCAAAC
Organism: Protopterus annectens; assembly: GCF_019279795.1. Taxonomy (NCBI): domain Eukaryota; kingdom Metazoa; phylum Chordata; order Ceratodontiformes; family Protopteridae; genus Protopterus; species Protopterus annectens. The sequence goes on along the minus strand of NC_056739.1, from coordinate 1,769,881,617 downwards.
ACTGGAGGCCAATCTGGTGGTCCCCTGCGACTAACAACCTATACAACAGAAGGAAGAAACTGTTGCAGAAAAAAGGTGGAGTCCCAAGAGTGTTGAAACTCCCTTATTAGCCACAACAACAACTTGAGATCCCTCATGAAATTATCTACAGCTGCCTATTATGGCAGAATTGCAGCAGACACTGACAACAATCACACATCCTTTGTTAGTGATATCAAGAACCTCTATGCCAATATCCAGAAGTGCTCTGAGTTACTGCATAATGCTACCTCCTTTACTGAACCAACTGATATTGCCAACATTCTTGCCAACACATTCAGTGCCAGCTTTACCCCTCTGTCCCCCCAGGAGAACAATCAGAATGCCAGAAAAATGCCAGGCACCCAGGATTCCTGCACCCAGGTTACACCTGTATTGTCCATGGGCAAGAATACAGCTTCCATGGGACACCAAATTATCCCTGGCTGTGTTCTACATGAACTAAAAAAGATACCTGGTGCCACATTTGTGTGCTCTGTTCAGTCACAGCCTCACCTCAGGCTTTGTACCTCCCAAATGGTGCACTGCTACAGTCATCCCTCTCCTTAAAGGTGTGGCAACTGCAGATCCTGGGAATTATCAGTCCAGTAGCTTGACGAGTCTGATGTGTACAGCTATGGAGTGCATCATCAAGGACCTGATTGACAAACATATAGGTAATATCCTAACTCTGGACCCCACACAGTTTGGTTTTGTGTAAGGGAGATCATGCCTTCTCAACCTGGTTAATGTCTTTGAGTCAGTCACCAGGGCTGTTTATGGCAGTAAGGCACTGCAACTGTATACAGCCTACATCAATCTGGCAAAGGCTCTTGATACCATCCCTCAGTCAGGAATTATGGATAAACCCACCAAACTAGGCATCAACCTCTATATCACTCAGGGGGGTGCAAACTGGCTCACAGACAGAACACACAGTGTGAAAGTAGTGAGCTCCAGGTCAGACTGTCAGCCAGTCATGAGTGGAGTCCCACAGGGATCAGTCCTGGGTACTCTCATGTTCAGCATTTATTTTATTTTACATTTGTTGACCGGGCTAGTCTAGCTGGATACATATCCTTTTTCAGTAGAGGCCCGGGGAGAAAAGCTCCAACATAGTGAGAATACATGTTACATTTACATACATAATAAAATAGGATTAACATAGGTTTTATATAAACATGATAGAAAACAGCAGGTTATACATACTAGTTATATGGCATACACTAAGTGAAGATAGTCTAGAACAAGGATTACATGGTTACTTTGTGAGGTCTGAGAAAGGGATGAGACTAGGGTGGTATGAGACTAGGATGGTATGAGATATTTCGGTTAGTCTGGTTCAGAACAGGGGCATAGCCAGTGTGACTTGAGAAATTCTTTGAGATTATTTTTGAATTGATTATGCGAGGTCATGAGTCTTAGGTAGTTTGGGAGGGAATTCCAAGGCTTTCCAATGGAGTTGGCTTAGAGGGCATCACCACCCGAGTTCTTAGATTTAATGGTTAGTATCTGAACGCTATTTGATGATCGAAGGCAGTTAAGGTTGGAGTAGGGGGTCAGAATACTGCACAGTGATGGAGTTCTATCCGGTTGGTTGATTATTTTAAAGGCTTCAGTGAGTTGCTTGAGTTTGAGAAGATTGGGCAGTTCCAACCAGCCAAGTTTCTTTAGGTTAAGGCAATGGTGAGTGCGATAAGGGGATCCTGTTATGAATCTAGCAATGTGATTATAGGCAACAGAGAGCATGTTAAGTTCACGTTTATTGAGGAAAGAGAGAACTGGGGAGGCATACAGGAGGGTGGAGAGGAGATGGGCGCGGGCAATGGTTAATTTGGTAATAGGGGTTAAAAAGTTCTTTATTCTGTACATGGATCCAAGTTTCTTGTTTACAGATTTAACGGTTTGGGTAATGTGTATGTCAAATTTAAGCTTATGGTCAATCGTAACACCTAGTAGTTTGGTACTGGTGACAGGGACTATGATGGTCCCATTGATGGATTCAACATGGAAGGTCATATTGTTAGTAGTTGGGAGTACTTTTCCTAGGGGTGTGGATACGTTGGGGAAAAATAGTAGCAGTTTGGTTTTTGTTGGATTGAGTATGAGTTTCAAGTCGGTGAACCATTTTTCTACTAAAGTAAAACAGAGTTGAGTAGTTGTTTGGAGTTTCGAGAGGGAGACATCTGAACAGATCAGGGTGGAGTCGTCTACATATTGAATGCAGGTGGATTTAGGGATGACTGAGTGAAGGTCATTTATGAAGATGGAAAACAGAAGAGGACCAAGTATAGAGCCCTGAGGAACACCAATGGTGTTAGGGAGCAGGTCAGATAGTCTGTTTTGCCACTGGACAGCTTGTTGCCTACCAGTGAGGTAAGCATTAAACCAGCTTAGTGCTAGGTTGTTCAGATGTAGGCTTTCCAGGGTGTTAAGTAGAAGCTGGTGATTAACCATATCGAACGCTTTCGATAGATCAAGAAAGAGGGCAGAGGAAATTAGTTTGTTATTACGGTTATTATTAACAGAGTCAACAAAGGATAGGAGGGCAGTAGTTGTACTGTGGTGGGGGTGAAAGCCATGCTGGGAGTTAGACAAGAGATGATTAAGGGTTAGGTAGTGAAGGAGTTGTTTGTGAACACATCTTTCCATAATTTTCGCTATTGGGGACAGTATTGCTATTGGTCTATAGTTGGATGTTTCAGTGGAGGTACCTCCTTTGTGAAGAGGGATGATATAAGAAATCTTCCAAATAGAGGGAATGGTAGCTTCAGTTATAGTTCTGTTGATCAGGATTGAAATGGGATAGGCGATAATATCAGACGCAATTTGTAAGTATTCCGCTGGGAGGTGATCCGCCGCTAGGGTGGTTGGTTTGAGTTTTTTAAGAGGGTACGAATATAGGAGGTAGAGACTGGCTTTAAGTTAAAGGAGGTAGGAGCAGAGTCATGAGAATGTGTGGTGGGTGAGGCAGTAGAAGTTAGTTGACTGGCTAGTGACTGGATAGTCTCGGTAAAAAAGGAGTTAAAGGTGTTGGCTATTTCTTCTGGATCTTTCCCAATAAGTTTCTCAGGGGTTGGGGTAGTAGATTTACCTGGGTGGAGGAGGTTGTTAAATCCAGCCCAGAACTTCTTTGGGTTGTTCTGGTGTTTATTCTGGAGGTGGCAGAAGTATTGTTTTTTGTCCTGGGTAATGGCTGTTTTAGTAGTGTTTCTAAGCTGTTGAAATTTAATGTGATCTTGGGGGGTTTTAGTGGCTCTCCATTTATCCCAGGCCTGGTCACGGAGTTTAATTTTGGTTTTGGTTTCTCTGGTTAGCCAAGGTGCTATCCGTACTTTGGATCTGATTTGTCTATTTGGGGCATGAGAGTCAAGTATATTAAGGAATGTGTCATTAAACTGGGAAACGCTCTCCTGGAGGGGTAGAGTTTTTAGAATGGACCAGTTACAGGACTTTAGGTCTGCAAGGAATAGCCGTGGGTCAAATTTCTTTTTGTTTCTGATTAGTCTATATAAGGGGGGGTTGGTAGGTGGGCATTTATGTTTAATAATATAGGTAACTAGATGGTCGCTGAGGTCATTGGGAAGGGTCCCGGTGGTATAATTATTTGAATCTTTATTGGTAAGGATCCAATCAATGGTGCTCTCTTTTTGTAGAGTATTGCCAATTCTAGTTGGGGATAGGATATTTTGGGAAAAACCATGTAGGTTAATAGGATGTGGAGTTATATGGGTAGAACAGTGGGACCAGTCTATATTAACATCTCCAAGTACTATGGTTTCTTGTGGGTAACTAGTGGCAAACCAGCATAGGGTTTGCTCCAGGTTTTCTGTGTTCTTCCCTGGTGGGATATAGATTACTATGAGGTTGATGCATTTTTGAGTGTTTAGGCATATCTTTAGGGCAATAAGTTCTAAATTAGAGATTTTAGGAGGTTGTAATGGGTTCCTAATGATATTCAGGGTATTCCTAAACATTACAGCTATTCCTCCACCCTTTTTCTTTACCCGGTCAGCCCTGAAGATATTGTACCCAGGTGGGAGAATCTCTTCGTCCTTAGTGGTGGGTTTTAGCCATGTTTCAGATAGACACATAATGTCAGGGGAATGAGTAGCTAACATAGCATGCAGGTTGTGAACCTTGTTGTTAATGCTTCTTAGGTTCAGATGTAGTATAAGTAGGGAGTCTGTAGAATTTCGGGCTATCTTAGAGGGGATAGAGTCAGAGACAGTAGTGGGACTTGGGTTAGGATGGATATCACCATCAATGGTGATACGATATTTCAGGTGAACTAAGAATTTTTGTAGTTTGAATAGTAATTTGAGATTAGCTTTATTATTGGGTATCTTTGGGAGATGGAGGGTGAGGTGCACTATTTTGGGGATAGTGTTTTGTCAGGGTAGAGGGAAGGTGGGATAGTAATGGCAGAAGGATTAGATTGGGAGTTAGTGTAACCCTAAGGGAAGGGGATTCCTAGCAGAGTTTGGCTTTCATACCTTGTTGAGAAATAAGCAGTAAAAAGGAGTATTATTGTGAGAGGGGTGATAGTATATGTGATTTTGGCCATGGTATAAGAAAGGGAAAGGATAGTGGGGGGGAGGGACTATGGATTATACTTTAGTAATGGAGGAGGGCCTAGAGAGTGGGAGGAGTAGTAGAGAAATTGAGGGGCCGTCGGATTTGCTAGGGGGAAGGTGGGAGGGGTTGGCTACCCTTATAAATGTAGAGGTAGTGGGGGCGGGTGGGATATGGGGGCAGGGTGGGGAGCGGAGCGAAGCCCGAGCGAAGCAAGGGCGAAGCGGAGCGGGGAATACACCGCCAGGAGTTCTCGGGGTCTTAGAGGCAGCAGTATGTGAGTGCTATAGTAAGCGTATTTAAGTTTATACTTTTGCTTGAAGAAATGAAGCAATTTTCAGGGAATATAGTTTGCACTTTCAGGTAATGTAAGGGTACTGCCAGGTTCCTGCCACCGGAACGCTAACCCTAGCTAGTTCAGAGATAGCAAGGATATGAATTTACCCTTTAAACACTTAAAGTGGTTAACTTGTAGTTTAAGGATGTGAGTACTGGTCTGTGCGTTCGCACCAGTTTGCAGTCCAGGTAGGAGCGTTAGAGGCAGCAGTATGTGAGTGCTATAGTAAGCGTATTTAAGTTTATACTTTTGCTTGAAGAAATGAAGCAATTTTCAGGGAATATAGTTTGCATTTTCAGGTAATGTAAGGGTACTGCCAGGTTCCTGCCACCGGAACGCTAACACTAGCTAGTTCAGAGATAGCAAGGATATGAATTTACCCATTAAACACTTAAAGTGGTTAACTTGTAGTTTAAGGATGTGAGTACTGGTCTGTGCGTTCGCACCAGTTTGCAGTCCAGGTAGGAGCATTTAGGGTCTTGGGTGCAACGCGTTGGTTAGAGTCGGGGGCTTCCTATGATACAAGGGAGAGAGATAGTACATTAGAATCACAGTGGTTGTAATACTAAAACACAGAGGATACTGTATAAACTCACTCAGCCATAAGGCAAGAACTCAACACATAGGGAAATAAGTATAGAACAGTAGAAAATACAATACGCATTTCAGTCGCCATTAAATCAATAACATTTGGTAATTCAGTATAAAACAGCATATAGCAATGCAGAGTTTAGTCGCCAGTGAATCAGTATAGTGATTAATGTTTAAACCTGTAGTGCTTAGACAGAGGAGTGATGCACCAATCAGTCTAACGTACTGTACCTTATTTCCAGGCTAACACTAGCTTTGTAGAGCTGCATGAGTTATGTTAGAAAGAACGCTAGTTGAGCTTATATGCATTCCTTGTACCTAGTACATGCGGGTTCCCATGGCTTCAATAGGCTCAGCAGTTTGTATGGCTCAAAGAGATTAATTACAGGCAAGACGTTATCTCAGTACAAATCACAGAGTTAGACCCTGAGACAGCACAAACCAAGTCGCTATTTGACTTTAACAAAAGACGCCAAACATGCGCCAACAACATGTGCAGACACTTTACGTTTACAAGCAAGCAGTCACACTATCCACAACTTAAACTATCATTAACAGTAGATATTGCAACAGTAGGATGTAAAAAAGGAAAGAATGTACACAAAATGAAAACAGCAGCAGTAAATTCCAATTAACTCCAGTTCAAACTCCAGTTAAGGCTACTTTTACTGAATATGAGATACCTTGAGGCAGGGAGATGCGACCGGGCAGGAGGACAAGACAGTACCTGTTGTATTCAAGTAGAAAAATGGCGGTTAACCAGATGGAGTATTTGATAACTCTCTGACGTCAGAATACACCGCCAGGAGTTCTCGGGGTCTTAGAGGCAGCAGTATGTGAGTGCTATAGTAAGCGTATTTAAGTTTATACTTTTGCTTGAAGAAATGAAGCAATTTTCAGGGAATATAGTTTGCACTTTCAGGTAATGTAAGGGTACTGCCAGGTTCCTGCCACCGGAACGCTAACCCTAGCTAGTTCAGAGATAGCAAGGATATGAATTTACCCTTTAAACACTTAAAGTGGTTAACTTGTAGTTTAAGGATGTGAGTACTGGTCTGTGCGTTCGCACCAGTTTGCAGTCCAGGTAGGAGCGTTAGAGGCAGCAGTATGTGAGTGCTATAGTAAGCGTATTTAAGTTTATACTTTTGCTTGAAGAAATGAAGCAATTTTCAGGGAATATAGTTTGCACTTTCAGGTAATGTAAGGGTACTGCCAGGTTCCTGCCACCGGAACGCTAACCCTAGCTAGTTCAGAGATAGCAAGGATATGAATTTACCCTTTAAACACTTAAAGTGGTTAACTTGTAGTTTAAGGATGTGAGTACTGGTCTGTGCGTTCGCACCAGTTTGCAGTCCAGGTAGGAGCGTTTAGGATCTTGGGAGCAACGCGTTGGTTAGAGTGGGGGGCTTCCTATGATACAAGGGAGAGAGATAGTACATTAGAATCACCGTGGTTGTAATACTAAAACACAGAGGATACTGTATAAACTCACTCAGCCATAAGGCAAGAACTCAACACATAGGGAAATAAGTATAGAACAGTAGAAAATACAATACGCATTTCAGTCGCCATTAAATCAATAACATTTGGTAATTCAGTATAAAACAGCATATAGCAATGCAGAGTTTAGTCGCCAGTGAATCAGTATAGTGATTAATGTTTAAACCTGTAGTGCTTAGACAGAGGAGTGATGCACCAATCAATCTAACGTACTGTACCTTATTTCCAGGCTAACACTAGCTTTGTAGAGCTGCATGAGTTATGTTAGAAAGAACGCTAGTTGAGCTTATATGCATTCCTTGTACCTAGTACATGCGGGTTCCCGTGGCTTCAATAGGCTCAGCAGTTTGTATGGCTCAAAGAGATTAATTACAGGCAAGACGTTATCTCAGTACAAATCACAGAGTTAGACCCTGAGACAGCACAAACCAAGTCGCTATTTGACTTTAACAAAAGACGCCAAACATGCCAACAACATGTGCAGACACTTTACGTTTACAAGCAAGCAGTCACACTATCCACAACGTAAACTATCATTAACAGTAGATATTGCAACAGTAGGATGTAAAAAAGGAAAGAATGTACACAAAACGAAAACAGCAGCAGTAAATTCCAATTAACTCCAGTTCAAACTCCAGTTAAGGCTACTTTTACTGAATATGAGATACCTTGAGGCAGGGAGATGCGACCGGGCAGGAGGACAAGACAGTACCTGTTGTATTCAAGTAGAAAAATGGCGGTTAACCAGATGGAGTATTTGATAACTCTCTGACGTCAGAATACACCGCCAGGAGTTCTCGGGGTCTTAGAGGCAGCAGTATGTGAGTGCTATAGTAAGCATATTTAAGTTTATACTTTTGCTTGAAGAAATGAAGCAATTTTCAGGGAATATAGTTTGCACTTTCAGGTAATGTAAGGGTACTGCCAGGTTCCTGCCACCGGAACGCTAACCCTAGCTAGTTCAGAGATAGCAAGGATATGAATTTACCCTTTAAACACTTAAAGTGGTTAACTTGTAGTTTAAGGATGTGAGTACTGGTCTGTGCGTTCGCACCAGTTTGCAGTCCAGGTAGGAGCATTTAGGGTCTTGGGAGCAACGCGTTGGTTAGAGTCGGGGGCTTCCTATGATACAAGGGAGAGAGATAGTACATTAGAATCACAGTGGTTGTAATACTAAAACACAGAGGATACTGTATAAACTCACTCAGCCATAAGGCAAGAACTCAACACATAGGGAAATAAGTATAGAACAGTAGAAAATACAATACGCATTTCAGTCGCCATTAAATCAATAACATTTGGTAATTCAGTATAAAACAGCATATAGCAATGCAGAGTTTAGTCGCCAGTGAATCAGTATAGTGATTAATGTTTAAACCTGTAGTGCTTAGACAGAGGAGTGATGCACCAATCAGTCTAACGTACTGTACCTTATTTCCAGGCTAACACTAGCTTTGTAGAGCTGCATGAGTTATGTTAGAAAGAACGCTAGTTGAGCTTATATGCATTCCTTGTACCTAGTACATGCGGGTTCCCGTGGCTTCAATAGGCTCAGCAGTTTGTATGGCTCAAAGAGATTAATTACAGGCAAGACGTTATCTCAGTACAAATCACAGAGTTAGACCCTGAGACAGCACAAACCAAGTCGCTATTTGACTTTAACAAAAGACGCCAAACATGCGCCAACAACATGTGCAGACACTTTACGTTTACAAGCAAGCAGTCACACTATCCACAACTTAAACTATCATTAACAGTAGATATTGCAACAGTAGGATGTAAAAAAGGAAAGAATGTACACAAAATGAAAACAGCAGCAGTAAATTCCAATTAACTCCAGTTCAAACTCCAGTTAAGGCTACTTTTACTGAATATGAGATACGTTGAGGCAGGGAGATGAGACCGGGCAGGAGGACAAGACAGTACCTGTTGTATTCAAGTAGAAAAATGGCGGTTAACCAGATGGAGTATTTGATAACTCTCTGACGTCAGAATACACCGCCAGGAGTTCTCGGGGTCTTAGAGGCAGCAGTATGTGAGTGCTATAGTAAGCGTATTTAAGTTTATACTTTTGCTTGAAGAAATGAAGCAATTTTCAGGGAATATAGTTTGCACTTTCAGGTAATGTAAGGGTACTGCCAGGTTCCTGCCACCGGAACGCTAACCCTAGCTAGTTCAGAGATAGCAAGGATATGAATTTACCCTTTAAACACTTAAAGTGGTTAACTTGTAGTTTAAGGATGTGAGTACTGGTCTGTGCGTTCGCACCAGTTTGCAGTCCAGGTAGGAGCGTTTAGGATCTTGGGAGCAACGCGTTGGTTAGAGTGGGGGGCTTCCTATGATACAAGGGAGAGAGATAGTACATTAGAATCACCGTGGTTGTAATACTAAAACACAGAGGATACTGTATAAACTCACTCAGCCATAAGGCAAGAACTCAACACATAGGGAAATAAGTATAGAACAGTAGAAAATACAATACGCATTTCAGTCGCCATTAAATCAATAACATTTGGTAATTCAGTATAAAACAGCATATAGCAATGCAGAGTTTAGTCGCCAGTGAATCAGTATAGTGATTAATGTTTAAACCTGTAGTGCTTAGACAGAGGAGTGATGCACCAATCAATCTAACGTACTGTACCTTATTTCCAGGCTAACACTAGCTTTGTAGAGCTGCATGAGTTATGTTAGAAAGAATGCTAGTTGAGCTTATATGCATTCCTTGTACCTAGTACATGCGGGTTCCCGTGGCTTCAATAGGCTCAGCAGTTTGTATGGCTCAAAGAGATTAATTACAGGCAAGACGTTATCTCAGTACAAATCACAGAGTTAGACCCTGAGACAGCACAAACCAAGTCGCTATTTGACTTTAACAAAAGACGCCAAACATGCGCCAACAACATGTGCAGACACTTTACGTTTACAAGCAAGCAGTCACACTATCCACAACGTAAACTATCATTAACAGTAGATATTGCAACAGTAGGATGTAAAAAAGGAAATAATGTACACAAAACGAAAACAGCAGCAGTAAATTCCAATTAACTCCAGTTCAAACTCCAGTTAAGGCTACTTTTACTGAATATGAGATACCTTGAGGCAGGGAGATGCGACCGGGCAGGAGGACAAGACAGTACCTGTTGTATTCAAGTAGAAAAATGGCGGTTAACCAGATGGAGTATTTGATAACTCTCTGACGTCAGAATACACCGCCAGGAGTTCTCGGGGTCTTAGAGGCAGCAGTATGTGAGTGCTATAGTAAGCGTATTTAAGTTTATACTTTTGCTTGAAGAAATGAAGCAATTTTCAGGGAATATAGTTTGCACTTTCAGGTAATGTAAGGGTACTGCCAGGTTCCTGCCACCGGAACGCTAACCCTAGCTAGTTCAGAGATAGCAAGGATATGAATTTACCCTTTAAACACTTAAAGTGGTTAACTTGTAGTTTAAGGATGTGAGTACTGGTCTGTGCGTTCGCACCAGTTTGCAGTCCAGGTAGGAGCATTTAGGGTCTTGGGAGCAACGCGTTGGTTAGAGTGGGGGGCTTCCCTTTAAACACTTAAAGTGGTTAACTTGTAGTTTAAGGATGTGAGTACTGGTCTGTGCGTTCGCACCAGTTTGCAGTCCAGGTAGGAGCGTTTAGGGTCTTGGGAGCAACACGTTGGTTAGAGTGGGGGGCTTCCTTGAGGCAGGGAGATGCGACCGGGCAGGAGGACAAGACAGTACCTGTTGTATTCAAGTAGAAAGTATGTACTTTTCAGGAGTCCAGGCCAACACAAAGTAACTCTGGCTGACCAAGCTCACAGACAACTGCAAGCTGGAACCCATCGTTAACTCCACAAGTGATGCAGACTTCCTACAGAAAGGCCTCACTGAGACCACTGACAAGCGTGGAAACCATGGCCTGAAGATTAACACCACAAAATTCATCATCAGCCCCTTTGGTAAAATCTCAGTTCCCACTAAGTACCACATTGATGGAAGCCTACTGAACACTGTAGGCATTATAATAGATCTTGAGACACAGGTTGACAGCAACTTGTCCTTTAACCACCACATTGCCACTGTGGTCAGGAAATCCTTCTATGTGGCACATCTCATTTCCAAGGGTTTTGCATCCAGGAAGAAGGAGGGCATCGTCTTTGTGTACTCTTCCCTCATTAGACCAATCATCAAGTATAATGGCCCATGTGGCATATATCTCACTAGACACTTGCAACAGCTGGAGAGGCCACAGAAGTTCCTCACAATAAGGATCCTAGGCATTTAACACATGTCCTACACAGACACTCTCAAAAGAGTCCAGCTATTCTCTGTCTCATATCGCCTACTTAGAGGTGATCTCTGCTTGACTTGCAAAGCCATGTCTGACCCAGCTCTTTTACAAATGCTACATCTAAAGACATCCCAATCTCTCTGCACCACACAGTGCAATAACCTCAAGCTAATTACCATGATCAACACAGCATGCTGGAGGGACAGGTTCCTTACCCAGAGACTGCACATGCCCTGGAATAGTCTTCACATACATGTCAAGTAAAGCACCTAGATGACTCTGTTCCAGAGAGATCTTGATGAGTGGATGGGTAATAGAAAGCACACCCCAGGGATCACTCCAGTGGCTCTACTTGATGGGGTCACTGGGAACTAACATCGGGTGGCACAATGGTAGGACACTTCTATGGGCTAGGCTTGTAATAGCTCCAAGGCCATTAGCCTAGTACACACTTATGAACCAATAAGGGAAGTGGCATTGCCATGATTGATACAATAGGCCAGTGGGTGGATAACTTATCAAAATACTTCTTCCTACAGCATACACAATTACGCACACACTTATACACCCACACACACACATTTGCCAGATCTGAAAGTTGTAGCCCAAAATGTGGTGCAATGTTGCAAACAGAAGAACAAATAAATCAAAAAAGGCACCACCAGGGTTTCTGGACTCCACACAGTTTTATTTAATACAAATCGTTAAGCACTTTCATCAATCTAAGTATACTTCATCAGAACAATTACTACAAGGAGAAAAAAGAATTTAAATAGGGTGAAATCAACTACTATTGGCTAAAAATAAACCAATCAGTTTACACTATTAAAATTAAGTTGACAAGTCTAAAAAAATACATTTTCATCACCATTATAAAATGTATGAGAAAATACAAATAATGTATGCTCTATAAATAAATTATTTCAACAAATTGTTCCAAATAAACTAAAACGTTAATTTAAAGTGCTTATAACTTTATATTTTTCCTGCCTTTTCCTTCAATACTGGTATAATAGATATAAAATCATTTAAACCAGGGTGCAGGTTAGCAGCTAGACTTAGCTGCCACATTAACTCTTTTTTACATAAAATGTTCTTCCAATCCCCACCTCTCAGGTCTATTTGCACCATGTCCAAAATAGCAAATTAAAACCAGAAAAATTGTCATATAACATGCTGTGCCTATACAAGGCATTTGTTTCTTTCTTGCTTTTTATGTCATATAAATATTCGTAAATCCTAGATTTGAGAGCTCTCTCCATTTTACCAACATAAAATCCCATACAGGTGTTACATTTTGCAAGGTACACAATTCTGTTGGTAAAATAGTTTCCCTTTCTAAAAAAACACTGCAGTTTCAGTTCTGTTAGATAAGGCAACAAAAGGTATCTGCAGAATAAAACTACACTAAGGGCACCATCCACATGGTTTGGTACTGTCTTTATTGTTTTGATCTCCCACACCACCTTTGTTTTCTAGGATTAATTTCAAATTGGCACCCACCTTACTAGAAAAAATAGGCTTCTCACCCACCACTTTAGATATCTCATTAATTTTAAAAATGCTCCAATTTTTAGATAAAATATTTTTCACCCCACTATATAGGGAACTATATTGTACAGCAGATGCTTGTGCAAAATTGGTGGGTGTTTCTAAAATAGATGCACCACCCACTTCCTGTGCTTTCAAGAGTCCTTTGCCTAAAAGCTGCTTATATCTCTTCCCCCATTCATCAAGGATTCCTTGTAGAATAGTCTCAACCAAATTATTGGGGTACCCTCTGCCTACAAACATAGTCCTTAAGTTAATGAATTCATTCTCAATGTCCTCTTTTTGTGAGGTCATTCATGCAATTCTTATAGCCTGCCCCTTGATAATACTTTTTATCTGCGATAGAGGATGATGGCTGTTAAAATGAAGGTATGCATTACAAAAGGTCTTCTTGCGATACACTCTAGATTTAAAACCTTCCACTTCTTTAGAAATAGTGGTATCCAGATAATGTATTTCCCTGTCATTGTACTCATAACTAATTTTAAAAAAGAGGTGGCACTGTTTAAATATTCAATAAAACCAGGTATTCTCTTTTTGTTACCTTTCCACAGAATAAAAATGTCATCCAAAAATCTATTATATAACAAAATCTCAGAATTAAAACTACTCTTAAAAATGCATTCCAGTTTCCATCCTTGCAAGACAATATTAGCATAGACATGGCAAAATCTGCCCATATAGCCACCCCTTTGGTCTGTTGATAATATTTCCCTTCAAAATAAATAAAATTTGTATCCAATATAAGAGCCATAATCTCCCATAACAAATTGACCTCTTCATGTTGCAATTTAGAACATGCGAAAAGCATTTCTTCAAAATATTCCAACCACTCATTCCTAGGGATACAAGAAAACAAATCTTCAACATCAATGGTCAAAAATGTCACTCCAGCAGACCTTAAATCCTGTTTCAACTGACCCAAAAAAAAACATGAGTCTTTAACTAAGTGTGGTGCCACTTCCACAACATGTTTAATTATCCTATCCACAAAAACTGCCAAATTATGAGTTTTGGAACCACCAGCCACTACAATAGGTCTAAAGGGTGGTGCCGACATGTTTTTGTGGATCTTAGGGATACCAAACATCACAGGCACCTTAGGGTGAGAATTTGAAAGAAAATCATAGTCTCCTGATTAATCTGCTGATCCAATATATATTCTTCTAGGAAACTATCAATACGCTGGTATGAAATATTGATTTGATTTCTGGAGACTTGTAAATAGTTGTCCTCATTGAATAAAATATTCTGCATTATATTAATATAATCTTCAGTATTAAAAACCACAATGCCACCTCCCTTATCTGGGGTCATAATACAAACCCCTATCTTCTCTCAGTTGTTTCATTAAAATTCTCTCATTTTGATTCAACTTATAATATACCTTCTTATTCTCTGCGCACAACTTGCAAACATCCTCTTTTACTGCTTTCTCAAAAGTTCCAACCAAAAAATGCAAAGGGGGATTGAAAGTACTACTTTTTTTTAAAAATTGCACTTTGATTTTGAACCCATATTGCCTTCACTGTTTTTGGAAAATAAGATTTTAAAGTTTAACGTTCTTGGACATAGCTGTAAATCCAATAAAATCTCAGCTACATCAGGAATTTTAGTAGGGACAAATTTAAATCCTTTGGAGAACAATGAAAACAATTCCTCAGTAATTAACCTGTCGGTATAGTTATAAATACTAAAACCTTGAGAGGTGTGAAGAATCTGGTGGTCTATATCCTCTAATATCTGCCCCTGCCTCTCCCCCTAATCCCATATCCTCTCTGGTATTGAACTACTTGGCTGTAAGAATATTGCCTTCCTTGATTCCTGTTCGCTATTCTTTCCAAGTGCCTCAATGTAGGAAAATCCTGATGCACAGGTTGATCCACTGTATGTTCATTACTAAAATAATCATCACATACACCATCATCCAATTCATGCATTGTTTCACAATCATTAGGATACTAACTAATACCCTTACTACTTGAACCCTGCCTATCAATTTACAATTTATTGGTAAGGTAAACTGCTTTACACTGATATGGTTTGATATTTCTATCTAATTTCCTTTTCTTCTTTTGAAATTAAATATTACATTTTTTCTCTACCCTACCAATAACTTTCTCATAAAGCTCTTCATATTGATTAAATAATAAATCATCCAAGATATGAACATTTAACTCCTCTAACTCTTTTTGGAGTTTCACCTTCATTTCTTCCTGAAAAAAAAACAACCTTATTAAGCAGTTCAAGCCCCCATTTATCAAATAAAGTGACAAATTCATTGACCATAGAAGTGTCATAATACAATCCAAATGGAAATTTAAAAACCCTTAACCCTTTTTGGACCACTTTTAGTCGAATGCATTCATTAAAATATACAATTTCCATTTGTAAGGCTTTTAGTTTATACAGCTTTTTTTCAAAACCAAAAATCATGTCTTTTAAAGAGTTGTAATCACAAGGTTCATCTTTTTTTGCCCTCATTGGTTTCTCCAGGCCCAGCATACTGTTATTGAAAACTGTAGTTTCTATTGAGGAGAACGCCAGACTTGCCATTTACTCCTTGTACTGGACTAGGGGGACTGGAAGAATTATTTTTGCTCCCTGCCCTCAATAATAAGCCGGTCCCATTAGTTTGTTATCTCACATTTGAAAAAATATTATTAACAGTACCTTTTTTGCTGTTAGGCGACTTCTGCCATTCTTCCGATCCTTCCACAGATACGGAATTAATGTCTTTACTGAAATATATGGCTGCATTACCTCCCAAACCTTCCAAATGGCTAGTTTTATCATTTGTTTCTGTTAAAAACAGTTCCATGATGCTCAGGGGAGCCGAGAACACCACCATGATGAATTTTGGCCACCACGATGACATCATCACGTCCACTGGTATCACAGGAACTCACTTCACCTCTTTCTGACACACAACCTTTACCATGGCAACAGGTAGCTGAAGAGATACCCTTCCTGCTGTTAGGTCTTAATTTGCAGCCACACAAATCTGCTCTTTTTTGTGAAAAGAGTTCAATAAATCGGGTTAATTCACCCTTGAGCTCAGCTACATCTTTTTTCAGTTCCATAATCTCCACAGATTGCCCTGGAATGACATCTGAGTTGAACCCCTCCCTATCAGGTTATTTGTACTATAGTGTTAGGAAGTTATTGCACACCCTGCAGAGCTTACTGGACTGGTAATAGGCCAAAGGTGCTGATAAGGGGAATGACATCAACAGGAGTGATAAAGTAGGGCAGTGGGTGAGAGACTTATCAAAATACTTCTTCTTAGAAAAAAGCACACACTCATTTGTCAGATCTGAAATTAGAACCCCTGTATAGCTAGTAATTTGTACTACTGTGTTACACAGTTATCACACAAGCTATGGCACTTACTAAGCTAACAAATGGCCAAAGGGGCTGATAAGGGGAATGACATCAGCACGAGTGATAAAGTGGGGGACTGGGAAGTGTTGTGTGTGAGAATGGCCTAAAACTGTTTCACATACAAGCAAACAGTCCCTCACTCTTACATACACAACTATCACACACACACACACACACACACACACACACACACACACACACACACACACGCACACACGCACACACACACACACACACACACACACACACACACACACACACACACACACACACACACACACAGTTGCCAGTACTGAGATTAAATCCCCTACCTATCTAGTTATTTGTACTATAGCATTACACAGTCATCACATGGGCTACATAACTTATTAGACTGACAACTGGTTAAAGCTGCTGATAAGGGGAATGACAGCAGGAGTGATAAAGGCGGGCAGTGGGTGGGAGACTTATCAAAATACTTCTTCTTACAAACATACACACACACACACTCATTTGCCAAATCTGAGATTAGAACCCCTGTCTAGCTTGTGATTTGTACTATTGTGTTATGCAGGTATCACACATGCTACATAGCTTACTGGGCTGATAACTGGCCAAAGGTGCTGATAAGGGGAATGACATCAGCAAGAGTGATAAAGTGGAGAACTGGGAAGTGTTGTGGGTGGGAATGGCCTAAAACAAACACACACCACTCACTCTCACATACACAACTGTCTCTCTCACACACACACATACACACAAACACACACACACACACACACACACACACACACACACACACACACACACACACACACACACACACACACAAACGCACAGTTGCCAGTATTGAGATTAGAACTCCTACTTATCTAGTTATTTCTACTACAGTGTTACACCATTATCGCATGTGCTACAGAACTTATAGGGGTGATTGGTGTCCAATTGTACTTCTAAGGTAAATGAAAGCAACAGATCTTGAGAAGTAAGACAATGTGAAGTGTACTGAGTGGGAAGAGTCTCCTAATACTTGGACCTATGGAGACACACACACACACACGCACACACACACACACACACACACACACACACACACACACACACACACACACACACACACACACACACACACACAGGCAGGTGATGTGATATTATAAACTCGACCTCAGTAATGTTACACAATGGGGCTCACCTTTTATTCTGGTACCTGTGACTTTTTACAACTGGTATGTCACTGTCCACAGGAGGACATTACTGTATGTCATTAAGTATATCCATGTGTGTGACTCACTCTGTTTATGTCTCTCTCTGTATTACTGTCTGTCTCTCAGTTCCCCACATCTATGTGTGTATATGCTTGACATATGTTATCTGTTGCCCATATATATGTGTGTGTATCTCATGCAGCAGATACAGATATATCACATATGGGCCACCTACAGCTAGCTGAGGGTAATCCTGTCTGATGTGTGTGTGTGGAGACAGTTGAGGTGTACATAACTGTCTGTATGCACAGACGTATATACACAATACAGTCATATATTCCAATGTAGGTACCAACATGTCCTGTGATTCTCTAAGTGTAGGTGCATGCCTAGTGTGACCTTTTATAGTTAGGGTGGGACTCCATTTCAGAGGTAGGTGTATTCCAGTCAATGGTTTTGTGTGCTACAACCATACTTCTCAAATGTACACTGGACTTTCCTCAGGGTACTTGTTTGGTTTTGCAGACATTTTCTAACATATCTGTAATCTGAAACTGCAATGTATTATGTCATTACCTAGTGCCAGACATCCTCAGATCATCTCAGTGCTTTACCAGAGGAATAGCAGTTGTATCATGCATAGACAAATATTATGAGGGCAGCTATCTAAATTCTTGCCTAACAATGCCATTTGTGAGGTGCAGCTACAGGTAGTGTTGTAATGACACTCAGCTGTGTGAACAGTCCTGCAACCTGGTGATATACTGGCTGGGGATTACCTGCTTGTGTGGCATCTTTCTAACCTGATATATCATATCCTGGTGTGCATACCTCTGACCTGTACATTTTTTTGGCAGGTTATCCAGGTGTTTGGCTAGAGGTTTCATCCTTGCTATGTAAACTTATGTTTTTATAGCAGGTTAGTTACATATAATTGAAGTGTGATGTTACACAATAATTCAGACATTATTGTTTCCAAATACATTACCTTCAGATAATTCCTACTACTGCAAACCCCTCACTCCACCAACTTTCTCAGTATGTAAGGGCAATATTTACAACACATGCCTATCATTGTGCCTTTGTTCTATTTTCTTTCTGCCCTTGTCCAGACATCTTGCTGTCAGAGGATGGGAGTTATGGGTGTGGGTACAAATTGCATTCAACTGTGCAGGCATGTCCATTATTTGTAAAAGCAAATAGAAGTAAAATGATTATTGAGAATGACCACTGGCAACAGTACCACACAGCACTTATATTCACAAAAGCCTTTGCTACATATCCTTCAAGATGTCAGTAATAGTGTAGCATATTCCACATAGCACTGTGACTTCCAGGTATGTCAGTCACAAAGCAGTGGGTGTCACTGACATGCATAACAGTTGGCACTGCAGTTATCTTCACATGGCCCTATCAAAGGCAGCACTGTGACTAGGGCAGTACAAGAAGACTGCCAGGAGAACATGCTGGCCAGATCCAGACAGTATTAACCACACATACACATAGCTCATTGACCCCTGCATATTGTGGATAGGCAACATGTTTTCATGTGTATTGGTACAGGCCTGTCAATGTGTGCTATGCTGCTATTTCCATGCAAACATATATGTTACTGCATTTGTGTGGGTATATGGGTGGGGCACACCTGTCCATTCTCCACATTTGCACAGACTGTGCTGGTATTTGCTTTACATTTTGGTTCCTTTTACCATACTATTGTGCCTTGTCTTGGGGACTAGAGGCATATCAGTAAAGAGCCCAGGTCAGAATGTACTGGCATACATTTGAGTTTCAGACTTCTTACCCTTCATAGACTTACTGCAACTGCGGGTCCTACTGTGCTGTCACTGTGTGAGTCTGTAGGGAATTAATTCAACAGTGCCGCCATTTGAGTGTCTGTACCAGACATTTCTCTGTGTTTTTTTACAGCTCACATGCTGTGTGAATGTGAAGGGTGGTTATGGGACCCCCACCCTGACATCCATGCCTGTGACCTATAACCCCCACTTAGTTGTCCTCACACCTATACTGCAGTGGGATCTGCCACCTTGGGTACTACTGCATAGTGTGTGGAGGCCAGTTTTGGCCAGACATTTCCTGGTGCCAACATAGCTGTCATTTGTGTGCTGCTATCCTAGTAGGCCACCCCATTCCCTTGCATGCATGCAGCATTACCAAAGATATGCTAGCAGAACATACTATTCCATTAATTTATTGTTAAGAAGACTGACTTACCTTGTGCTTGCAACAGTTATGAGGACAGTGCTTGAGGGCCACCTATGTTGGATGCACACAGTACACTGCCTATACATGGTACATTACAGGTAATGTGATGTGTGTGTCATCAATTTTATGGTGTGTGTGATTCAGACTGAAGTGTTAGTCCCAGGGCTCCCTACAGTGTCAGTGTTAGTGCTATACATTGCCTCTTTGCCAAAGTCTGAGCATACTGGGCACGCCTCCATCTGCCTATGGGATCAGGCACAGGGGCCTCCTCCTGTGAGTCACTCTGTGCCTGTGGGGATCTTGGCAATGGTGGTGGGCTGTGTGGCCCTTCTCCATGCTGTTCCTGCTGCAACTGTTTTCGCAGGATAATATTGTGTAGCACAGCACATACTATGAACATGTGTACACATGTGGGTGGGGAATACTGTAAGGCTCCACCAGATATGTCAAGGCAGTGAAACTGTGACTTGAGCATCCCAAACACATGCTCTATAATGATACTGGTTTGTGCGTGTGCCTCATTATGGTGTTCTTGTGTGGGTGAGTGTGCATTTCTGATGGGTGTCATCATCCATGGCTCTAGTGCATAGCCAGCATCCCCCACCAGATGGCCATACGGGATGCTCCCACTGGCAAATGCCTGGTAAAACTGTGATGAATGCCAGATGTGGGAGTTGTGATATCTTCCAGAGCTGCCAGCACACACATTCATGATAATGCCCTGGGCATTGCACACAACCTGGCAGTTGGAGGGTAAGCCCTTGTGGTTTATGTAGACCCTAGCCTGTTCACTTGGTGGTGCTTTGATGTGGATGAGCGTGCAGTCTATGGCACCCAGTACCTCCGGGTATTCTGCTACACAGTGGAAGAGATGCATATTGCTGGTCCTCTCCTCATGGGTGTTGGGGAAATAAATGTGCTCACCAGCATGTGGTAGCATGGCCTCCAGAACTGGTGGAGTACCCTGGGTGCAGATGCCTGTGAGACACCCATCATGTCACTAGTAAGTCTTTTGAAAGTACCTGTAGCTAGAATTATTAAGGGTACATATATCTTGGTATCCACTGGGATGGGTTCCCCTCTATTGGTTCTAGCTCTGAGTTGAGGCCGGCACAGCTGTGTGATTTGCTGAAGTATGTCTCTGTCCACCCTGGAGCCCTGTGCTATCTCCTGATCATGTAGCCCCTGGCAGGTTACCCTGGGTCTGAACACTCTTCTCCTCCTCCTTGGTCTGTGGCAGTTGTCAGCATTATCCTCCTCTCTGCCCTCAGCCACTAGCACATACTGATGGATCAAAGCAATGGCAGCCCCTAACATTTTTCTAGTAAAAATTCTCCCCATGTATGCACCAATGGTGCAGAGTTTGTGAGAAAAGACAGACTGTCAGATGTTTCCATACTTTATAATGTTGTGCTGCAGATGCTGCCTATATGATTGGCTGACTATGATACATTCCAGCTGCCACCTATATCGCTCATGGCTTTGATATGGCCACTGTGAGTGTTAGAGGTATTACTGGTAATTTGTGCATGATTGCCTTTATTCTGCTGTTGTCCTTTTTTAATTATTTTTTACGTACATCTCCTCCTACTCTCAGCTATGCAGCCACCTGCCAGCTGTATTATTATGTGCTTTGCCTGGCCCATTGTAAGTTGCAAGAGTCCCATATTAGTTATTTCTACTTCATTTCTCCTTTACTGTGCTGTTGCCCTTTCTTTCTTTTTTACATTTCCTCCCATTTTCAGCTATGCAGCCACCTGCCAGCTGTAATATTGTGTGCTTTACCTGGCCCATTGTAAGTTGCAAGAGTCCAATATTAGTAATTACTACTTCATTTTTCCTTTATTGTGCTGTTGCCCTTTATTTATTTACTTTTTTTACATCTCCTCCCATTTTCAGATATGCAGCCACCTGCCAGCTGTATTATTGAGTGCTTTCAATGGCCCATTGTGTGTTTCAGTATTCCATATTGCTGTTCGTACAGCATTTCCCTTGTTCTTCTATTTCCTTTCTCTTTTCCTATATCCTTCCTGTTTAAGCCCCAGCACACTGCCCAGAACCATTTAGCTAGTGTAAACAGCAAGAAATAGCCCTCCCCTAGGTGCGAACATGCTCCTCAGTTCAAGGAATAAGTGTATACAGCCTCAGACGCATCCCCTCGCTTAGCTGTGCTTAGCTAAGCACAAACCCAACTAACAGAGATCTAATGTGCTTACAGCAAGCATGACACTCACACTTTTCATGTTAGTTGCTCCTACTGTCTACACGGTGATGTTAGAGCACCTGCACGGTTAGGTGCAGTGTGACACTAAAAAGAATTTTGTGATTCAGTATAAATCTCCTCATTAACATACCTCCATGCCTTACTCCATAGTTACTGCACTACACAAGAGCCTTCCCCCTTAGCAACCACTGTTCCCTGCCATTGTTTTGATTATGCTTGCCATTGACTATAATGGCAAAATGCAGCTATCTCCTAAAATGGACTTTTCTCCGTTTTTTTTTTTTTTTTTTTAACCTCACCATCCCATTTGCTGCCCTATGCTTAAACAGCTGAGATCGGCCAAAAAAAATAAACATTTATTTTTATACAAATTAACCACTTTCCCATGCCAATGGCCATTTATTTGGCCATTAGCATGGCCGGCCACTTTAATACATGCTTTTATTGGAGCTGTCATGGCTCCATTTTCTTTTTTGCAGAAATGTATTTGGTTAGTAACTGAATACATTTCTGGACCTTACACTGTTTCTGCATGGAGACCTGCCTACCTCCTGGATCACTAAATCAGCTCATTTGCATGTTTTTCACCAGCAGATGAGCTGATTAGCATAATGCATGGCTTTCCATGCAGGAACAGTGTAGGGCTGATCGTGCACATCAAAACGACATGTTTGTCGATCGCTCGGCAGATATATTCCATGCAGGAGCAGCTACACTGCTCCTGCAGGAAATAATTTACTTCATGAATCCTGGGGACAGTTTCAGCATCTGGAATCTTGCCTGTTATTCATTTTGTTAATCTTATTAAGAAAAAGTGTAGTCTCTCTTGAACTGTTTAGGATCAGTTTATAGCAACATGGCATGATGTTACACATTTTGCATTTTACCATATGAGTGGAACAGTAAAAGTATCTGAAAAGTACCACACATTCCAACACATATCATTATTGCATATATAACACAACCTAACCATCCCATATTCTACACAACTTTATAATGCATGAATTTCAAATAAGAACAATCTGTCATACTAACTGCCATCTCAACATATCACTAAACTTCTTTAGGCATTAATAACTCTGTCATATGTACATATTTAATTCAAAAACCTATACTAGCAATAATACATATGGGTAACATTTATATCTAACTATTTCACTAGCGTGTTCATTTTTGCAACTTAATATTGACCTCAACCAGGCATTCAATCCTGCAGAGACTAATAGAACATTCCGTAATACATCTACTACATGAATTACACCTAAAATTATACATAATTACAAGGGAAAGAAAATATCCCTTCCCAGTGATTGTGCCAAATGCTTGGACAAACTGTTTATTTTTTACATAGAGAGGCTGGTGCTTGGACTACTTGACAGAATATTGCCCAATGTCCTTGTGATACTTGGTGCTCAACACCAGGTGAAGTCCATGTTGCCTGAGGCAAATCCTCAGTAGTTTTTGACATAAAACAAGAAATGACATTGTGCAATGGAAAATGCAATACATGCATCATTATACTGGGTATACTGGTAAGGAAGTACTGGATGAACATCACTGACTCATCCAAAAACATAACAAAATATCAGAAATAACGTCCTGTGATGCTTTTCAACAAATATGTAGAATGCGCATTTCAAGGTCTGTTGAATAAGCCATTCTTGCCTGTTACCATCATATTACTAAAAATAAACTACACAATTGGACTGATATATATTAAATGTACGCTAACTCATTACAACCAAATGATACCTTCAGGTGTTTCTGCAGTTACATCTTACCAATGCCTCTAGCCATCAATTATTGCCTGTTCATATGTGCATTAATAATTTCAAAACTATGCCACATAAAAAGTAATACAATATTTTAATCTTAAAGCTTACACAGTGGCAAACACGACTACCACATTTGACCACCGCTTTGTAAAGGTAAAGACTTTTCAAGTGAAACCTAGATAACTGGATGGGAAACTGAAAATACACCCCTGGGATTCCATCCATGTCCTTGCTGGACAGGAGCTTTGGGTGCTGACTTAACTAAACATGGGCTAAACTCTTGGCTAGGCTTATATAGGCCACAGGGCCAATAGCCTAGTAACTTCCTATGATCCTATGAGCCTATGATCCTATGAAGAGATATTAACTGTTGTTCATCTAATACATATTTATATTGTCATACATGTTGTGTTATTCTAAATATATCACAACAAAGTAGCTCAAACAAAACTGCTTAGTCTCATATGAAAACTCTCAATTGGATGAGCAAAATGCTGCTAACAGTATATGTGTTACTTGAGTGGTTAATTAAAAATGATATAAAGTTAATAGTTACTGTATTTACTGTGACTTATAAATTCCAGTTTAAGATCTAGAACCTAAAGAATGCCACCACTATAAAAACAGTTTGTGCTAAAAAGTGTGCCATTTACACATCTTTAGTAACCCATATGGTTCCAGCAATTTAAGCATTTGTTTTACATTTGAGTACATAATTTGATTCTATAAAAAAACCTTACTCTCCACCCATTGAAAGAGTTCCAGAGCTCCATCGGAGGGAATGAGTTAAGATCCTCTTAATTGATTCACTAACTGATGACACAACACAAGAAATCATATTGCACTTGTCAGAAAACACACACTTGAAGGGATAACTTGAGCATTGTTTCTGAATGCATATGACTTCCATAAAAGGGACTACAAAAGTTGGCCTTTTTCTCTCCAATTATAGATATTTCCGATAAGTGAAACTATAGATGTAAGTTCTGTTGGAGAAGCCATTCCTGCTTGTTATCCTTCTCTTATACACTTAGTAGTTACACATTGCCATAGATGAACACTAGCCTAAGTTTATAGTCTATAGAAAGTACAGTTTTGTACCTACCATAAATGTAGATGTTCGAGTGTTCACACTGCTGCAGTCATCACACTTGGGTTATCCTGCCGTCAGGCGGTCCCGCAGTCGGCCAGAGTTCCAAAGTCTTGGTCTGGCATCAGTTGCTGTTGCTTCTTCCCTGATGTCAGTGCGCCAGGGGTATATAAGATGCATCCAACGCCATTTTTTTCCGTTTTTCTTGCCCCAGATGTCAGGTGCCCCCAAGTAGGTAGGCAATACATATTGCTAATAACAAGTATACATATAGAATAAAAACAATACCTTCAGTTACAAGCAAATATACTACAAAGGTTGTATAGGATAGAAAGGTATAGATAAGGCCAGGTAGTTCAGAGGGGATGGTGGGAGGGTAACAAGGACTGCAGCAGTGTGAACACTCGAACATCTACATTTATGGTAGGTACAAAACTGTAGTATGTTCATCGTGTTACACTGCTGCAGTCATCACACTTGGGTAGAATCCCAAAGCTAAGATTGGGTGGCTGGTCTATAAGGAGTTAGGATTGGCTATGAGGCCCTGCAGAACTGCAGTGGCAAATCCTGCTCTGGATTTAGAGTAAAGAGGCAGGTGGTGAAACTATAGATGTAAGTTCTTGGTAAAGGAATGCACTGAACTCCAAGTTGCAGCCTCCAAAATTTCCTTGGTAGGTACTCCTCTGAGAAAAGTCATTGAAGTGGCTGTAACCCTGGTGGAATGTGGCATAATGTTTTTTGGGACTGATTTTCCATGCTGTGTGTAGCAGTACCGAATACAGTGTCCTATCCATCCGGATATAGTCTGCTTTGAGATAGCCTTGCCCTGTGATCCTGCAGCATATACTACAATCAGTTGCTCAGTTTTCCTGATAGATTTTGTATTGTCCAAGTAGAAACGTAGCTGCCTGTGTATGTCCAAAGAATGCAGAAGTTTCTCCACTTTATTCTGGGGGTTTGGATAAAAAGTTGGCAAATGGAAGGTTTGGTTAAGAGCCACACTAGATACCACCTTAGGCATAAAGGTAGGGTTTGTCCTTAGAGAAACCCTGTCCTAATGAAAAATTATAAAAGGTTCCACTGCCATTAATGCCTGTAGCTCTGAGACTCTTCGTGCTGAAGTTACTGCTAGGAGCAGAGCTGTTTTCCATGACAAAAATTTTAGATCGGCTGTATTGTCTGGCTCAAAAGGTGGCATGGTCAGTTTTTCCAAAACTAAATTGAGGTCCCAAGTTGGTGTTGGTGCTCTCCGGGGCGGTCTTATGTTTTTAGCCCTTCTGAGGTCCTGCTTTAGCAAGGGATGAGAGAATAAAGGAGGATCCATGTTATAATGTGCTGAAATGGCAGAGGCGTGGATCTTAATTGATGAGAAGGATAGGCCTCTGTCCAGCATCTCAGTTAAGTATTGTAAAATCTGAGGAATGTTTGGGACAAGAGGGTCAAGGCTTTGAGCCTGGCTCCAGGTGCAGAATCTCTTCCATTTTTCTGAGTAAGCTTTCCTGGTGCTAGGCCTCCTGGCCTCCAAAATGACATCCATAACCGCTTTAGAGAGAGGTGTTGCCTGTTTGACTAATGAATCTGCCATGCAGCCAGGTTTAGGGTTTTGAGCTGACCGTGCAGGATCTGATTGTTTTGTTGAGTCAGAAGGTGTGGAATTTGAGGCAAAATCCATGGTGCGCCTTGAGCTAGGTTCCTTAAGATAGGGTACCAGTGCTGGTGTGGCCAGTCTGGAGCAATCAGGATCATCTGTGGTTTCTCTTGTCTGGCTTTTAGGAGTACCTTTGAAAGGAGAGGCAGAGGCAGGAATGCATAAACTTTTAGGTTTTTCCAGCTGAACAAAAGAGCATCCACTTTCCCTGCTTGTTTGTGATAAGTCCTTGTGCAGAATTTTTGTAGTTGGCAATTCAGTGGGAAGGTAAAAAGATCTATGTCTGGACATCCCCATTTTTGCGTTACCATGTTGAAGATTTATGGATTCAATTTCCATTCATGAGGGTCCTTGATATTTCTGCTTAGATCGTCTGCCAGAGTATTTTTCTTTCCTGGCAGGAATTGTGCTTGCAGGTGAACTTGGTACGTTAGAGCTGTGTTCCACAAGGTCATGGCTTGCCTGCATAGGGGGTAAGAATGAGTGCCCCCTTGCTTGTTTATGTACCACATTACTGTGGTGTTGTCTGTCTTTAATAATAATTGTCCTGGATGCAGAAGGTCCTTGAAAGCTGTTAGGGCATTTTCAACAGCCAACATCTCTTTTTGATTGATGTGTAGATGCATCTGGTCTGTGGTCCACTTGCCCTGAATGCATTTTCCTGCCATGTGTGCTCCCCAGGAGTAATCCGAAGCATCTGTTGTTAGAGTCTGCCTGGCTGTGGGTAGGGTGAAAGGCTGACCCTTGTTTAGGTGACATGCCTGTGCCTACCATCGAAACTCCTGTTGTAGGCAGGGAATCATTGGTATTACTGCTTCTAAACTGTGAGCGTGTTGAGTCCAAACACTTTTTAGGTACTATTGTATTTTCCTCATATGCAGTCTGGCATATGGTATTAGTAGTATGCAGGATGCCATGAATCCCAGGGCCTGCAGAATTTTTCTTGCAGGGAGATGGGACTTTTTTGCCGGTAATTGAAAATATTGAGTTAGTTGAACTTGTTTGTCTGGCGTGAGGTAAGCCATCTGGGCCTTTGTATTTAAGCTGGCACCCAGGAATGTAATCTGTTGTGAGGGCACTAGTTTTGACTTATTTTCATTTACTGTGTACCCTAGAGAAGTTAGCTACCTTTTTACAAACGCCAGATGCTGTCAAAGGATGTCCTTTGTCTCTGTGTGAATGAGGCAGTCGTCCAGGTTTGGATATATTTGAATTCCTTTTTGTCTGCAAAAAGCAACTACTGGTGCCAGGCACTTTGTGAAGATACTGGGCGCAGTAGATAAGCCAAACGGCAGTGCAGAGAATTGGTAGTGCATTGAACCAGCTTTGAATCTGAGGTATCTTCTGCAATTTTGTCTGATAGGGACATGCAGGTATGCCTCTGAAGTCCAGAGTAACAAGCCAAGCCTTCTTGCCCAGCATGGGAAGAAGCTGCTGTAAAGTCAACATTTTGAATTTTGGAATTTCCAGGTAAGTATTTAGAATTGAAAGGTCTAGTATGGGCCTCCATGTCTTGTCCTTTCTGGGGACCAGGAAGAGTATTGAGTAAAATCCTTGTCCTTGTTCTTGCTGTGGTACTTTTTAAATAGCTCTCATGTCCATGAGGGCTGAAATTTGTTTTTGTGCCTCTGCCCATTGATTTTGTGGCAGGTCTGGCATTCTTTTTAGCCTTGGTAAAGTATGTAAGTGGAACCTGTAACCTTGAGACACAATATTCAGAACACATTTGTCTTGGCTGATTGTTTGCCAGTTTTGAGAAAAAAGTGCTAGTTTTCCCCCCAAGGGGCTTCCAAAAGGGAAGTGCTTGGCGTGCGAAGGGGAAAGTCATTGTGACTGTTTCCTGTAAGGTTGAGACTTGTCCTCACCTCCTTTTGGGGTTGAGGTTCCCCACTGTCTTTGTCTGTTTGAGCCTTGGGGTTGAGATCTGCCTCTTGGATGTCTGTATTTGCCTCTCTGTGGCCTGTCTGACACTGGAAAGGACCAATTTTTTGTAGGCCAATTTCTGCTAAATCGAGGTGGCTGTACCTGTAAGAAATCCTTGACTGTTTGCATAGATTTAGCTTTATCCTCCATTTTCATTAACACCTCTTCTGCCATAACATCAAACAAGGTATCATGCTGTAAAGGAGCATCCAATAATTTTGCCTTAACATGATCAGGTAAACTTTGTTCTTTTAACCAAGCATGCCTTTGAATCACTGAACCTGTAACTGCAGCTCTACAAGAGGCCTTTAGAGAATCAAAACCACATTGCAGAGTATGTTTTCCCACCTGTTCAACTGCATGCAACAAATCCTGCATTTCTTTACAATCAGGAGCTTCTGAGCTTGCAAGCATTTTCTGTTTTAACTGAGCCATTAAATATTGTTGGTAGTTAAGCATGTGAAACTGGCAATTTAAAGCGCTTACTGCTAACGTTGCAGAAGTGTATACTTTCTTTCCCATCTATCCAAAGCTCTGGAATTTCTGTCAGAGGGTACTGGATTTTTTGCAATGGAAGCATTAACCCTTTTTGGACCCTGGGAAATAGTTTCTGGATCAGCAGAAGGGTTGTTATAAAGAAACGTGTGAGAGTCAGGGACTCTGTAGTACCTATCCGGTTTGGCTGGTGCAGGGGGCAAAGAATCAGGAGATAAGCTGGATTCAGAGAACACATCATCCACAATATCTAGCACAGGCAGAATAGCCAGGGGCCTGTGCTGAGACAGTAAAAGGAAATCTCTGAGCCTTTTCTTAGATTCTGAGTAATTCTGACTTTCCCAATGGAAATGCTCCCTCATGGTATGTAAAGTTTACCCAAAAGAATAATCCTCAGGAGGAGAGGCTAAAGGGATAGATTCTTCAGCATCAGAGTCCTCATAGGGGGGTATAGAGTACCCCTGGTCTGAAGAGGAATCAGAGGAAATGGAAACCTGATCAGAGGAATCATAGTCTGTATCCTGCCTAGGCCTTTACTCATGAGGGGGATGGGAACTCCTGATTAGAGTAATGAGGTCTTCAGCTATTTTCAGCATCTGTTTCTTAGGCATGGTGGTTTGTCCAGGAGAATGCTGTACCTGCTTCTTTGTCTTTAGTGGTACTTTTGACTTGGCTGTTGTTTTAATGGTAAGTTGTGAAGGTCTGTAAACACCCTCAGAAGCCAATGCCTGCTCAGCGGCTCCGGACCCATCTGAGGGATTAGTTTCCATAGGCCCAATACCTTGAGTATCCAGAGGCCTAGTTGTCTCCACGTGGGAGTCGGAGGCAGCCTGTGGCTCTGAGGTAGCGGGTGTCAGGGGCTGAAAAAGCGCCTCACTGAGAACCGGCAAACTGTCGACTGGCCTAGAAGAGGTTTTGTCATTGGTTTTGGGCCTTGGATGTCTGTCTTTATCCTTGCGTTTTTTCAGTATTGCAGTCGTTGGTTGATCCGACGGCATAGTATAATTGAACCTTTGGCCAAAGTAGTGCAAAGCAAAATCAAAACGCCTTTTTATAGTACGTTTGTTAAATCTAGCACAAAACCGACAACTAGTGACGTTGTGATCAGGGCCTAGGCATGGAATACAGTAAGAGTGGAAGTCCTTATGAGGTATTTGCTTTCCACAAGAAATACAATTATTAACTTTTTCTGACATCGGTCTGAGGCAAGAAAAAAGTTTCTCAAAGGGGTACTTAGCTTTATTGAAGACTTCGGATCTGAAATTCGACTTCGAAAATCTCAAGAGTCGGCTGACTGGCACTTGCAAACTGCTTCTGCTTCGGGCACCACGTGGCAAGAAAGACTGGGGAAAATGGCATCAGATGCATCTTATATACCCCTGGCACACTGGCATCAGGGAAGAAGTGACAGCAACTGACGCTGGACCAAGACTTTGGAACTCTGGCCGACCGCGGGACCGCCTGACGGCAGGATAACCCAAGTGTGATGACTGCAGCAGTGTAACACGATGAACATCTGTGTGTTAGCCTCAGACACCAGAGCTGAAATCACATCAGAATTGACATAAAGCACACACTTGAAGGGAATTAATCAGCAGTGTGTTTGTATGGTTATGGTTCTGCTAAAATATGGTTTATGGCTCAAAATAGAGTGTGAGTTATTCATATCACTATCTGCCAATTAAGCTAGTCATGTCTGTTAGTATTTTTCTACATGCATACTGTACTTATACAATGTCTGATTAGAACCCACGCCTTTCCAGATCCACACTCTATAGCACTGTGTATTAACCACTGATGCCATGAAAGAAGTCATAAGTAGAGATATCAGAAAGCACACACTTGAAGGGATGACTTCAGTGTTGTGTTTGGATCCATATGGGCCACCTAAAAGGGAGTTGGAAGGATCAAAATCCTGTAGCCATGTAAGAGTTATCATTAGGTTGAATTATCCACATCACATATGTTGGTTAAGCCATTCCTACCTAATTTTAATTATAGGTAATACAACCGCAGTAGTCGGACATTGCTGAATTCAACCACCTGCCTGTTTGAGTTTGTAACTTTATAGACCTGTGTATTATCAACTTATATCTCAGGGGAAGTCTTCCTACAACAGTCAGACAACACACATTTGAAGAGATGACTTCATCAGTGTGTTGGAAGCCATATTTCTAACCTAAATGGGAGTACAAGAGCTGGGGGAACCCTCTCCTTGTGTAAATGTCACCACTAAGTGGAAGTGTTCATATCATGTTAGTAGATAAGCCAGTCCTACCTGTCAGTATATTCAGAAACTCTCATATTAATTAGACATTGCTGGATTTTGAACACCTGCCTATAAAAATGCATACTCTGCAGAGGCATGTATTAGCTGCTGATGCCACAGAAGAAGTCTTACTAAAGCAGTCATGCATCACACATTTGGAGGGATGACTTCATGACTGCATCACAGTGCATATGACTGACCTAAAAGGGAGTACAAGATTTGGGGGATCCTCTCCCTCGGTAAATGTTACCATTTAATGGAAGTGTACATATCACATCTATTAGATTAGCCAGTCCTACCTGTCATTATATTCTGGCACACTCATACAAGTTAAACATTGAAGGATTTGAACATCTGCCTAAGTCCACAGACACTAGAACTGTACATTAGTCACTTATACCACAGAAGACATCAAGACAGATGTTTGACTTAAAATGAAGTACAACAGTTGGGGAAACAAAGTGGAAGTGTACATATCAGATCTGTTGATTAAGCCAGTGCTACTTGTTAGCGTTTACTAGCACGCTCTCACAAGTTACAAAGAGTGGATTTGAACCTCTACCTATTTAAATCTACATTTGGTAGACTGTATTAACTGCTTACACCACAAACAAAGTCTTATAAAAAATACCAGATAGCACATAGTTGTAATTTGCATTACATCCTTGGGGGAATGGGCAATGTTGTCTGATAGTCAAAATCAATGTTTTCAGCACATCTCACAATATACTGTAGCAAGAAGTCATATATCACATAATTCACATTAATTGTTGTATTAGGTACATATGTATGTGTGCCTGATATGATGGGTGATTAGTCACAAAAGTCAACCAGTGGAGGGCTACCCATGTATTCCTGATTCATATATTTTTTTATTCACTAACATACAGCATGGTTGATTATAGCATCATTAGCATATTCAGCTGCTAACCCTTAATTTGCAGCCAGCTGCAATGTGTAATGCTTTTTCCTGAATCTCAGACTTCTTCCTTGTTGATGTTTGTTGTGCACACAAGCTTAACACAACAAGTAGTTGTTCATGAATCCAGGGTGTAGATTTTAAGAAATCATATTAAGATATTGGTGAAAATTCAGTAAAGCTTACATGGTCATTTTTTCCGGGTTCGTATTGCGGCATGATATGAACATGGCTGCAGTGAGTTTTGGATTTAGAAAAGTCAGTGTAGCAGCACACAATCATGTGCATTCATGCACATCAACTGAAAGTTTTGTGGGATGCAAATTTCAGTATAGGTAGCTGAATTTTATGCTAATGAAGCAAACCAACATGTTGGAGTGATCCAACAACCCTACACCCAACCATTTAGACTCTGTGTCCATGTTGGAAGTGTATGCAGACATTTTCCATGTACAGGAACCTACATGGAATCAAGGTCATGTAGAATCCTGAAATATAGACAGAATGCCCATGAAAAGCTAAAAACATGCATTTAATGGCAGAGGATGTCCAAAAGAATCAGGGATGTATGTCAGATCACTATAAATGTTAACATTTTTATTTTAGCACAGTTTTGTGCAATGTGCTGCTATGTGCAAAACATTTGAAAATGAGTAATAGAAATGGAACTTAAAGGACAGGTATGATGTATTGCCACAAAAGGTACAGTAATACCCTGTCTTTAACTCCGTACTCCTATGTTGTTGCCCAGCTTACATGGCTATTATCCATGTAGTTTCCAGGCTGCCAACATGGTTATTATGAAAAGGGTGTAAGAAAGCAGTGGATTTGTTGAATCACAAAAAGCAGGGACCATGTAGGTCTGTTCACTCGGTGTAAGCTCCTACACTGTGTTTATGTTTTCCATGGATGTTGATGACATCAGGTGTTGTGTCAGGTAACTTTGTTGTTATTTTATGGGGTCTTTGCCTGTGTGTGCACAGTGCTCCATTTCATGCAAACAGAAATGATTATGCAATCCTTATTTGTGTGAGCAGACCACCCTTGTACCAGACATGAGCTAGACATCCAAAAATAGAAACCAGATGCATTCAGTCAATATTGGTGAGAACTTCTGAGCATTGCACAAACCCAGTAAGTGAGGCTGCGCTCTACTAATCCCCTCTAGTTAGAAACCTTTGCTTGAATAGTCCTGTGGTGACAATTGTCAGGTGTTGAATTAAGGTATAGAGAGTCTTGGGTTCAAGTACAGTGTATGTCAACTTTTATCATACTGTGTTGACATTGTAGGTCATAGAAATGAAATGCAATTATCTATAATTAGCATATTCTGTACGTTTTATGACAATAAGGATGAAATTATAAAAAGTTTTGCATGATTTGCTGTCATTATGCACAGCTGTTCTCTGCTGTGTGTCGGTGTGCAGTGTGCAATACTGTGCACTGCAGCAGGAGTTTTAAATATTTTTAATTATATCCTAAGCAGGTGAATGTCATTTAAAGTAGCCAATACCACACGGTGGCTGTAATCAAGAAATGTATAAAGTATGCATACATCCTACATTCTGATTTTCCCTCGATACTTCGGGTCTATATTAAATTCTCGAAAGCCGACAATGTCGAATCTGACATTGTCGGCACAAGAATAGCAAAATTGCAGAACATCGAACAAGTAAACGGAAATTTCTGTAAAGGGAGATTTCCATTTAATTCAATGTAGTGTGGTCTCGGAGTTGGTATATTTAAGTAGCGGGGGTGTGGTGGGTGCAGAGAGGCTTTGAACTTTTAACTGACATAATGTTAGGTGCTACAGCAGCTAAACTACATCTGTATGTGCTCAAGGATGAAGTCAATGGTGCTAGTGCTGATGACAATAGGCCTAGGCCATTGCCTTGCCTTATCTTTTCAAAACAAAAACAAACAAAAAAACCCACAAAAATTCCTTGTTTCCCACCTTTCTAAGCTTCAGTTTGCAGGCTAGTGCTGAATTCAGGGCTGTGTTACATTTTTCTGAGTTGCCCATACCTTACTTGGATAGAAGGAAGTTTCTCTGTTCACCTGTGAGAGAGGGGAGCTTTGAGCAGCCTAACTGTCCCTGGAGGAGTGGTTCCAGCCCAGATGTTAGTAGTTTATTGGCCATTTTGGACTAATTTCTCTTTCATTTTCCTACTAAAAAAAACCCATTTGCATGGTTTTGTGCAGCTGGCAGTGCCTGTTAGCAAGGGTTAAATTATTCCTGGCTCCACTAAGTCTCCTCTTCAGTTTTTCCCTTGAAACTAGTCTCTCAACCTAAGCACTCAGAAAGCATCCTACAGCCCAGCACTTGCTCAGACCTTATAGCAAGCACTAGTATACCCTGACACTTAATTGCCCAGCAGCCCAGCACTTGCTCAGACCCTATAGCAAGCACTAGTATACCCTGACACTTAATTGCCCAGCAGGCCAAGGCTCTTTTTTCACCCCTCACCAACCAAGTGACTAAGCAGCTCAACCTACTATTCTGGCATGACCAAAGGGCAATTTCAGGTGTACTCTCCAGTCCAGTTGTTGAATCTGGGTATCCTGAGGCAATGTTACAACTGTCTCATGTACACAGACAACACTCTCCTCCTTCCACAAAACACTAACATATGCGAGAGATGCAATTATACAGACAAACTGGAAGCTAAGCTGTCTCCACCCAAGACTGGAACAGACAGTCAAGAGGAGAAGGTTAACACTTGCACCACACCTCCAGCCACACATAGACCTACTAAACCAGCAGTGGCAAAAAATACACATAAATACACAAAATCATACTCAGTGGCTCTAAATAAAACTGACTCTAAATGCTACTCCAAACTTATACAAAAAGTGCTAAGGCTGCTACTCGTGAAACACTCGTATTTATTTTTAAAACGCCAACATATAAAAAACGTTTTTTCTTTTAACTCAATGTTCAGACTTCTTCAGAAACTCTAAAACAGACATCTTAAGACATCCAGTATTTATAAACTCATTTGAAAAACCCACCAAAAAGCTAATAAACAAAACAGGCTCTTTTAAAGATGTATTAACCTGTAAACTTACAGTTGTTATTAATATGCTCTTCAAAAATTAATAATGTTAATATATAACCATAAAAATCAAATTAATAAAATACACGATAGTGTAATTCCCCCTCTTAAATATGTTTCTAATTCATACTTATTAGGTTATCGAATTAGTTTACAAAAGTATATACCATCTTAAATCTCCTCATTACCAATATATTTTCTCGCTGATTGTTGTATAAAACCATTATTTCTAAAAAATCACACTTATATATGTATGAATATATATATATAAAATCTACGATCAGGTTAGTGGTGTAGCATGATACCTCTGAGATCATCCATGTGCAACTAACATCAGGCAAATCTGCAATGCAAATTGTGGCCTGCTACAGATCACCCTACATGACCCAGAACCACCACTCCACCTTTCTGGATACATTGGAAAACATGAAGGTCCTACTGAACACTCTGATATTGGGAAATTTCAATTATCCTACCATTAACTGGGAAAACTACTCGAGTACAAACTCCCGGGCCCAGCGCTTCCTGGAATTCATCAACTCAAACACCCTGGATCAGCTGGTAAACTCCCAGAGGTGAAAACATATTGGACCTGGTCATCACAAACATAGTCAACAGGTGTTCCACACCTGAGGTCAACCTGTCACTGATTACATCAGACCATAAACTAATCACTCTGGATATCCACACCCCACCACCACCCCCAACTAAGGAAACCAGTAAAAAACTTTTCTAAAGCAAACTTCACCTTACTTAAGACAGAGATGGTAAGTTTCTCAGCTTACGCTAAAGGATAATGCTGCCCAAGATGCAGAAACCTTTACAAATGCACTCTATGACCACCTACAAGGATGCATGGATCGTGCCATCCCTAGTAAAACCAAGATTCACTCCTCTAAGAGAAGGAAACCAGTCTGATGGACCCTTGCTATAAACAGGCTATACAATAGAAGGAGGAAACTAGTTAAAAAAAAGCAAATCCCAAGAAGGAAAGACATCCCTGATCAGTATCAGTAAGAAACTAAGGTCCCTCATAAAATCATCCAAGGCTAACTTCGAAAGAAAAATAGCCAAGGATTCAAAAGATAACCACAAAGCCTTCTTTTGTTATGTTAAGAATCTAAGTGGCAACTCACAGATATGCACTGAACTAGTGCAAAATAGCACAAAATATACTGAACCTACTGATCCATCCTGGCAGATAGATTCAGTGCAAACTTCACCCCCCTCTCACCCCCAAAAGGGCCCACAACAATACCAGAAAAGTGTAGTGTCCCAGAAATCACAGACGCACAGGTGAAAATAGCCCTTTCAAAAGCCAAAAACACAGTATCAATGGGGCCAGATGGTTTCCCAGGCTACGTCTTGCACGAACTATAGAATGAGCTAACCCCCCACCTAAACAAGCTGTTCAACCTCAGCCTCTCCACAGGCTATGTGCCCATAGAATGGCACACAGCAACAGTTATTCCACTCCACAAAGGAAGGGCCACAACTGACCCTGGTAACTATCACCCCATAAGCCTGACTAGCCTGGTCTGCAAGGCTATGGAGCACATCATCATGGAACTCATTGACAAAGACATTGGGAACCTCCAAACACTTGACCCTACCCAGTTCGGCTTTGTTAAGGGCAGATCATGCCTACTAAACCTGGTTGACTTCTTCGAGACAGTCACCAAGGCCACAGACAAGGGAAAGGTTGTTCACACAACCTACCTTGACCTCGCAAAGGCTTTTGACACCATTCCCCACTCAGGTATTACAGAAAAACTCACCAGCCTGAACATAAACCCCTATGTCACGAGATGGGTTGCCAACTGATTTACAGACAGAACTCACATGGTAAGAATAGCGGGCTCCAGGTCCGACTCTAAACCAGTCACAAGTGGTGTCCAGCAAGGCTCGGTCCTGGGACCCCTACTGTTCAGCATATACTTTTCAGAAGTACAGGCAAACACAGGAGGACTATGGCTAACCAAGTTCGCCGATGACTGCAAACTGGGAGCCATAACTGACTCTCCGGCTGACACGGACATCCTCCAAAAGGGCCTTACTGAGACGGACACCTGGTGTCAAAGTCATGGCCTCAAGCTAAATGCCAAAAAATGCATAGTCATCCCATTTGGGAAAAAGAAAACACCCACAAATTACCATATATATGGCAGTCCCCTTAATACAGAACAGTTAATAAGAGATCTGGGGACCCAGGTAGATAGTAATCTCTCCTTTGACAATCATATTGCCAAAGTAGTTAGGAAATCTTTCTATGTGGCCCATCTAATTGCTAAAGGGTTTGCATCTAGAAATAAAGATGTTATAGTGCCCCTCTACTTGTCACTCATTAGACCCATCATAGAGTATAATGCCCCATTTGGGATGTACCTCACAAGGCACTTCCAACAGCTGGAGAGACCAGAAAAGTACCTCACCAAGGGGATTACTGGCCTCAAACATATGTCCTATACAGCCCGACTGAAAAAACTCCGGCTGTACTCAGTGGCATATCACTTACTCAGAGGTGATCTCTGCCTGACTTACAAAGCCACGTCCAACTCAGAATTGATGGACATGCTCCACCTAAAGAAATCCAAGTCACTGTGAGCCATGCACTCTAGTGAGCTAATCCTTGCCACAACAATAAATAGAACATGCTGGTGGGATAGATTCCTGTCACAGAGACTCCCCATGCTTTGGAACAAAATTCCAAACTACATTAGGCAGAGCCCCTCACTAACACTCTTGAAGATAAACCTTGACAAGTGGATGGGTAACAGAAAATACACCCCTGGGATCACTTCATTGGCTCTGCTTGACAGAGGATCAGTTAATTAATCAATGGGGCGGTGAAAGCTGACACACTCTGGCTAGGCCTATAAATGCCCTTGGGAAGATAGCCTAGTACCTACCTATGAACCTATGAACCTATAAGACGGAGAAGAGTGTTCAGGCCCAGGGTAACCTACCAGGTCCTACATGAGTTGGAGATTGTAGAGCACTACATGGTGCACAGGGACACATAATAAGAACTCTTTGAGCTCTGCCAGCCTCAACTCAGAGTCAGAGCCAACCGAGGGGAACCCATCCCAGTGGAAACTAAAGTATGTGTAGCCCTTAGAATATTAGCTGCAGGTTCATGATGGTGGTGCCACATGCATCAGCATCCAGTAGACTCCACCAGTTCCTGGATGCTATGCTTATACATATCAGTGAATACTTATGTTTCCCCTAAGTGCTGAGGACAAGACCAGCAATATGCAGCAGTTCTATCATGTAGCGCACTACTCTGAAGTACTGTGTGCCATAGATTCCACTAATGTACACATCAAGACACCACTTGGTGAGCAGGGTAGAATATACATTAGCCACAAGGGATACCACTCCATCAACTGTCAAGTCATGTGCAATGCCCAGGGGACACCCATATCAGGCACACATCACAGCTGTACCAGATGTTTACTGGGGAGGCTCATACCACATGGTCATTTACTGAGGGATACTGGCTATGTCCTGGAACCATGGATGATGACACCCATTAGAAATGCACACATACCCATGGAAGAACACCATAATGAGGCACATGCACAAACTAAGGGCATCATAGTGTGTATGTTTGGGCTTCTGAAGACACGGCTCCAGTGCCTAGCTATATCTGGTGGAGCCTTACAGTATACTCTATGCACATGTACACAAATATTCACAGTTTGTGCTCTGCTGCACAAATTAATCCCATGGAAACAGCTGCAGTAGGATCAGCAAGGGGAACAGACACACATTCCCCAGTGAATGCCTAGGTCACCACAGCCGCAGTCATAGGAGGACTCGGAGGAGAACCCCCCCAGCTGCTGTTCCTGTAGGCAGACATAGGGTTGCTTTGGCTAAGAGAAAATGCATAAGACATTCACTGACCACCTAGGCACCTAGGGTCTAATAACTTCCTCATACTCACATATATTAAAATTGAAGCCAGGCAACTTAATTGCATCAGACAGAGTTAACTCTGAACTAATGCTGTGCCAACTGCCCCATTTGCAAGGTAAGGTCTGAACCTAGACTGTAGTGTTGAACACTATTGTGACATATCCTTGTATAAATCTTACCTTGTTACAGTATGTAAATATATAGTGGTGCTTTTGTAGATAATTTAAGTTAACATGTGCGTACACACACTTATATTACTACAATGTCATCATATGTAATTTTACGCATCAGGCATGAAATACTCACGTAGTCCAACCACAGCTGAATACTGTTATATCATGCAAGAGAAAAGTTAGGAAGTGACTCCAGTCCAATTTAGTTTCTGACTTCAGGTTAGTTTGTATCCTAACAGTAAATGTGTTTCCCCCCACCTACAAAAACAGGATTGTAAGGCAGAGAGATGTATAGTATAATCATAATTATGATAAGAGTTCTGTCTGCTAACTGGTCTGTGTCCAAATATAAGTCATAGGAGTACTTGTACAATATCCAGTGTATGATTTGATACCAGTGAACAGTTTTTATGAAGGTGGTTGTGTGAGGAATGACTCCAGTTTTGAAAAGCAGCTTCTGTGGCCAAAAGGACTAAGGCAGTCATCCTGCTTGATGAAGCTTTAATGGTGTTTAGGGTTCAAATCCTATTGTAAGTTGAAATTTTGAAGTGTTTTTGCAATAGTGTTTTTTACAGACTGTGACACTGTGTCACATAATGTCTTAATTTTGCTATTTGTAGTACACATTTGCGTGACGCGTCCAGTGCTGAAAACAGTTTTAATAATGCTTAAATATTTTGCGCAAAGCACAAAACTGCTGAAAAAGGAAATAAGCAGATAAGAGTTATGTCAGAATGGCAATAGCAGACACTGGATACATTCAATTATTGCCCATAGCAATTGTGAAATCATGGCCTGGAGTAGTGATAGGACTGGACTGCAGGAGGATGTGTACATTATGTAATAGGAGGGCTGAATGTTAATGTTTGCACACTGCTTTACACACAAACAGGTAAAAGAGGGAAATGCGCATACATGTACACTTAGGGCAATAATCATTGCATTTTTGCTATGCTTAACTATCATAGCTCTCAACTGTCCAGATTTATGAAGAATGTTCATATTTTTACATAATATGTGTAGTCTGTTCCCCATAAAATGTTGTCAGAAAGTAATGACATACATTTCATTTGTGGATGTCATACTCTTCAGAAAATGCATGCTAATGTAAAACCTGTTATTCCATCAACAGTCTAGGTATGTAAGGGCAATATTTAAAAACTGACCCTATTTTGCCACTTTATACTTACATTAATTATGGCTTTGTGCAGATTTCTTACTCTAAGAGGTTGAGAGGTATGCCAACTATTACATCACATATACAGATCTGTGTTCTTACTGTTCTATATTTCCCAGATGCTTTCGGTGACCTAAGACTACAGGTGGAAACATTGCAAACTGAGGGCAAATTCTAACTATCTGTAAAGAAACTTAATAACCATCCATATGTTTCCTCACAACTAACATCAACAACAATCAGTACAGCCATGGGATCTCCTTAATTCTACCACACATGCATCTAACACAAAACAAAGGTGTAATATATAATATTGCGTGTTCTGTCATGGATACAGCCTATAATTGTGCTCACAGGCTTGCACCTCTAAAGTCAAACATCCAAATATGTTCAATAAGAGACTCGAGTTGTTACACAGCTATGGCTTCTAAACAGCATACTACAGTTAGTGCCCTAGCCTCAGATGACACTAAGGAGAAAGCCTCCCAAGCTGGTGTTCCCTACATCTACTGTAAGTTCACATGCAGTCTTGTTAAATCAGACTTGTATAGTGGCACTTGCATAAATAACTGTGTTCTATAGTCTGTGCACTTAGATAGGGGGTTGGTTCTCACTGTAGTAATGTCATAGCTCTCAACCTCTTAGCACAAGAAATCTGGACAAAGCCTGACATAATGGGGGGACAAAGAGGGACACATTTTAAATATTACTGTTATAAACCTAAAAAGCTGATAGAATAACAGGATTTGTGTTAGCATGCATTTACTGAAGGATATTAAGTCTGAAACTCAAATACATGTCATTATTTAGTCATTTTAATCCTTAGATCATCCTAATGATTTGTCAAAAAAACATAGT
Source organism: Protopterus annectens (assembly GCF_019279795.1). Lineage (NCBI taxonomy): Eukaryota > Metazoa > Chordata > Ceratodontiformes > Protopteridae > Protopterus > Protopterus annectens. Next base: position 1,769,840,445 of record NC_056739.1, on the reverse strand, counting down.
TTTTACGATGAACAGACCAAAAATATGAGGCAAAAATCTGGACATTCTGAGAAAATCTGTGCAGTTGAAAGGTATTGTGTGTGTTTCTATAAATAAGAGTGGGAGTGTGTATCTAATACTGCCTTGTTAAATATCATGTTTTATGCATTGTTTTTGTCCTTGCAAAAACATCCATGTCTAGCAGTCCTGCAACTTCTTTTCCCCAACATGGGCTGCTGATGTCCTCTACTATAAGACCAGCAGCAGTTGTGTTAAAGTCAGACTTGTGTCATGGAATGCATGTTAAATATGGTGTTGTATACCCTATAAACATAGGTAGGTAGGGGGTTCTAATCTCACTGCAGTCAACTTTGTGTAAGTTGGTGGATGTTATACAGAATTTTTACAGCAGTCTATCAGACAGTTTTCTCATCTCTTTTACAGACACTGCTGATGCCTTCAGCTATATCAGATTATTGGATATGTATTCTGTAAAACAGGCCATGGGCACACACTGGTTTGGCAGACAGGTAGATGTTGCCTCATGCAATATAAGCCAGACAATAGTGACATTCCTTTTATTGTATGCATAAACACCATGGCATCTCTTTGTAATTGCGATGGACAGGTTGACACAGGAGATCACACAGGAATCCCCCATGGACTGTGATGTTTGCAGATGATATTGTGATCTATATTAACAGTAGGGAATATGTTTAGGAGACCCTGAAGAGGTAGAGTTATGTCATACAGAAGAGAGTAATGAATGGCATAAGAACTAAGACAGAATATATGTGTGTGAATGACAGGGAGGATAGAAGAATGATGAGACTGCAGTTGGTGAAGGTGTATGATTTTAAATACTTGGGAGCAAATGTTCAGAGTGATGGTGAGTGTGGAAGGGAAGCAAAGAAGACACTGCATGCAGGATGGAGTGGCTGTAGAAGAGTATCAGGAGTGATTTGTGACAGACAGGTACCAACAACACTGAAAAGAAAGGTCTATAAGAGTGTAGAGGTACATTGTATGGTTTGGAGACAGTGGCACTGACAAAAATACAGGAGTAATAACATAATCTGGCAGAGTTCCAGATGATAGGATTTGAATTGAGTGTGCTGATGATGGACAGGAGTAATAATCAGTATATTAGAGTGTCAACTCAGGTTGTATGGCTTGTAGACAAGGCCAAAGAGGTGAGGTTGCTTTGCTTTGGACATGTGCTTGGGAGAGATGCTAGGTATATTTGGAGGTGGATGCTAAGGATGGAGCTGGAAAATAAGAGAAAAAGAGATAAGGTTCATGGATGTGGTGACTGAGGACATGCAGGTGGTTGGTGTGTCAGAAGAAGATGCAAAGGAAAGGAGGAACTGGAAGCAGATGAAGTGCTGTGGAAATCCATCATGGTAGTAGCCAAAAGAATAAGAAGATGAGGATGACATCAGTTTTATTAGAGAACTCTCACCTGTACACTTGTGGCAGGAGTGTACAGTAGGAGTAGCTATTTAAAGGTTAGTGTTTCTGGACCCAGCATGAGCTTTAACAGTCTTTCCTTGTATTACCTGCTTTATTCTGGTTTATGTGCAGAGGCCTTAACACTTTGCCCTCATACATATAGAAATGCCAATGCACTTTTTTCAATACAATTGGCTGCTGCTGTGTAGCAGAGCAGATCTTCAGCAGCTCTAACTAGCTGTCATACCTTTTGTTATATAACAAGCAGCAATTAAACCACTCACCAATCAATAACAGAACTATAGATCCACCTTAAAAAGGACCTCCTAATGTACACACAATAGGTTACTCCCCTGAAAATACCACTCAGATCACATATATTCCTCCTTTTAGTATGCTCTATGCAGATACCAGGTTCAAACCTCCCATCCTCACCTATTAGTTTCCCTCTGTTTCCCCTAGTTTATATGATTTTTTTACTCAGTGCATATCATGCCTCACTTGGATAATTATAGGAAGACAAACTGACTTACATAAACATTACTGGATTTTGCAAACTGTAATGCCATGGAAGAAATAGTGCACCACCCCACAAGGTTATCTCATATTGCAGACCTGTTCTTCAACAATATGAGAGAACAATGTAATGGCACATGTGTAGTGCCTGCACTGTTAAACTAACCATAAAACAGTATGTGTAGAATTTGGAATAGCTAATGAACTCCCTAAAGGAGGCTCAGGTTCAAAAACACCATCCAAGGTAACTACACCCTCATAGGGGATGGAATAATCAACTTCCAAGCTCAGGGTTCCATAAATGACATTGACAGCTGTAGTAAGTTGCACCCTGATGCCCTGTCTACACATCTACATAAATGTATACACACAGCTGTGCCTGTTATGCTCAAAGACAGATCCACCAGGAAATACAATCCATGCTGGTGGATGTCTGCCATTAATACATTCTGCATTAAGTGAAAAAGTACTGCAGTTTACAAATACAACTTGTACAAACAGTCCTGGAAGGCTACTCACATCAGTGTACTCAAACCAATGAGATGCCTTTTAAAAAGTCTCATATAGCAACTATGCTAATCATTTATGACATATATCCAGGGATAACTATAAGCATGTCTTCATTTACATCTGCAGACTGATATATATCACTCAGATGTATTTTGAACTAATTCTGGATGGTATCAAACTGCTATCAGACATAAGTGGCTGCAAAGTGTCCCCCATCACAACACCAAGCTTACTGCATTTGTGCATCATCCCTTCCAAACTGTGTTATCTACAAAGAGCACATTATCACTTCTCTCCCCAAGACTGGGATCATAGTCTCCATGGGACCAGATGACATTCTAGACTGCATTCTTCATGTGCTGCAACAGTGAGCTACTCCACTAGGCACCATATTCAACCAAAGTCTGAGTACTGCTGTTGTCCACACGGAATGGAATACAGTGACCACTTCCTACCCACACAATGGAGGATAGGCAACATACAACTGGAATTATAGTCCCATAACTGTATTCAACCTTCACTGTAAGGCAATGTAACCAATCTGCATGCATCTCAGACAAAATGACATAGGTGACCTCCAAAAACCTGCGGGAAATCAAGACTGTGAGCAGAGACATAAACAAGGCTGTGCACTCATCCTATCTTGACTTGACCAAGCCCTTCAACACAATCCAACATTTGGTCTCAGTGAGAAAATAACCAATGTGAATATGTTAACTGGTGGGTTGCAAATGAGATCACAGACCAACAGCACTCAGTCAAAGTAGGAGACCTCACCTCAAGCAGCAGACCTGTCACCTATGCAGTAACAGATGTGTCAGTGCTGTCTCCCCTCTTGTTTGCCATATATGTATCAAAAGTAAAAACAAAACAGAGGATGTGTGGCAAAACATCTTTGTGCCATTAATGACTGCTGACAAAACCATGGGTGTTGTAACCTGCACAAACATGCATCATCATACCCTGTGTTAATAAATGTTCCTGCTTATAAAAAGTAACCCAGAGTATAGCATTCCCAAATTCTGTATTAATATACAGTGGAACACGTCAACTGCAAATTGTGTGTACTGTGGGAAGAAGGCATTCTACATTGCACTGATTCACAACTGTTTCTGGTTGAGGGGGTGAGAGTCTGTGCTTAACATACCTCATTGGTCTGGTTGATATTTGAGGCATCTACCAGAAAAGGCTACAAGCCTACAGACCCTTGCATCATCTGGGACAAGACTGCGAATCACCAAACAGGCTGTGTCCTGATTCTCTTCTTAGGATTGGTGCTAACCTTTTGCTTCTGGTGAGAGAAGAAGCAAAGGAGCATCATTTCCCAACAAAGTGAAGCTGTGGTGAGACCAGCATTAGTAGTAGCCAGGCAGTAGCCATTCATGCAACTCCACTCTTTTCATCATTTTTGAATAACTCATTCTTTGTTTTCAGTAAGTACTGCTTGATTTGCTTATAACTTCAGAGTATCTGCCTAAATACTTCATCCTTAAATTTTCAGGGTCTACATATTAGTTTCACCTCAAGTGTTTGGCAGTACTCTGTACAGACTCAGACACATTGAGTGACATTTTTCCTATAAAAGCACAATTAACATTTCTCCATAATCTAGTTGCACACAGGACAAATAGTTTGCACTGACAAGCAGTGCCCACATAGTTGCAAACTGGATACTCCTGACAGTGACTAATGATTCTCACTCCAACAGTCTAATCTATAAAAAAGGGTCTGTTGCCATGGATATGAACTTTCCTACTGTCTCTGTTACTGCTTTGTTGATATGGGCATATTGAGGCAATGTAGAAATTGCCTCATGGTTACTGACAACTAGTTAATTCTCAAACAAACTGATATGGTATGTGAGAGATGAATTTACACAATGTCACTGGAGGCAGAGCTCTCACATAAAGGTATTCCTAATGTCAATAAGGTTGTCAGTAGTAGACATGCTGCACCCATCACGCACAATTCTAAGCAGACATATAAATCCACATATACTGAGGCACTTACATATAACCTTCCTAAACCACAAAGACTTTCTAGACAAAGTACAGATAAGAAATACCCTTAGCAGCCCCAAATGCACTCTTTCAAAATAGCACCCACACCAATACATAGAGCTACATCTCATGGAGTCTCTACCTCTAAGCCCATAAGGCAAGTCAGCACACAATCCAAGATTCTAGTTATTAGGATATATGCAAATGACCCCTATGAACATCAGGTGTTTCAACAAATTGGTGATTCTGAATGCCCATCACTTGTTTCGTCATTTTAATGGACAATTTCAGGCCAATAAAGTCAAACCCACTAGCTGTCAATATGCATATTTTGGCCTTGTTATGACCTCATCAGCACAGCACAAGAAAAGTGTTTGACTAAGCATAAGAAACACAGGGCTGTTATAGCCAGCTGATGTCCATTATCATTAGGGTGACTGAAAAATATCCCAAACAACAAACTAAAACAATAAGTGAGAAGGTTAATGAAAATGTCAGTAAAAACAAAAATGAAAACTCCAGCAAAGCTAGAACTTCCACTGAGTGACCTTCCAAACCTCTTGTATAAGAGGCACATGGGATATATGCAAATGACCCCTATGAACATCAGGTGTTTCAGCTAATTGGCAATTCTGAATGCCCATGACTTGTTTCATTGTTTTAATGGGCAATTTCAGGCCAATAAAGCCAAACCCCACTAGCTGTGTATATGCATATTTTGGCCTTGTTATGACCTCGTCAGCACAGCACAAGCAGAGTGTTTCACTAAGCATAAGAAACACAGGGCTGTTATACCCAGCTGATATCCATTATCATTACGGTCACTGCAAAAATATCCCAAACAACAAACTAAAACAATAAGTGAGAAGGCCACTGAAAAACCAATTAGTACTTGATTGTTTTTTCAGTGACCTTCTCACTTATTGTTTTAGTTTGTTGTTTGGGATATTTTTGCAGTGACCCTAATGATAATGGACATCAGATGGGTATAACAGCTCTGTGTTTCTTCTGCTTAGTCAAACACTCTGCTTGTGCTGTGCTGACGAGGTCATATCAATGCCGAAATATGCATCTCCACAGCTAGTGGGGTTTGGCTTTATTGGCCTGAAATTGTCCATTGAAATGATGAAACAAGTCATGAGTATTCAGAATCGCCAATTAGCTGAAACACCTGATGTTCATAGGGGTCATTTGCATATATCCCATGTGCCTCTGATATAAGAGGATTGGGAGGTCACTCAGTGGAAGTTCTAGCTTTGCTGGAGTTTTCATTTTTGTTTTTATTGATTGGTTTTTCAGTGACCTTCTCACTTATTGTTTTAGTTTGTTGTTTGGGATAATTTTGCAGGGACCCTAATGATAATGGACATCAGCTGGGTATAACAGCCCTGTGTTTCTTATGCTTAATCCAGCACTCTGCTTGTGCTGTGCTGATGAGGTCATAACAAGGCAGAAATATACATCTCCACAGCTAGTGGGTTTTTGCTTTATTGGCCTGAAATTGTCCATTAAAACAATGAAACTAGTCATGGTCATTCAGAATTGCCAATTAACTGAAACATGTGATGTTCATTGGGGTCATTTGCATATATCCCATGTGTCTCAGATACAAAAAGTTTGGGAGGTGACAGTGGAAGTTCTAGCTTTGCTGGAGGTTTCATTTTTGTTTTTACTAATTGCTTTTTCAGTGACCTTCTCACTTATTGTTAAAGATTCTAGTAATTGGAAACTACATCGTGAGACACATTGATGTCCCTCTCACTAGGCTGGGTAAGGAGAAAGTTACGGTCAGTTGCTTATCAGGGGGTAGGATCTGCCACATTACACATGCACTCAGGTCATAGGACCACAAATACCAATAAGACTCAGCCATAGTCCATGTGGGAGTAAATGACCTGAGACATACCTCCCTAGATTATATGAAGAGAAACATCATAGAGCTCTATCAATATGTCTCTCAGGCTGGTATGAGTCTAGCATTCAATGGCATTTTACCTTCTCCGAGGATGATGCCACAATGCAAATAAAAGATGATTGACTTTAATAATTGGCTTAGTTTCTGGTGTAATTCTAAGGGGGTGCAATATTTGTCAGCATGGAAGGAGATGGCAACAGACTGTTCTGCTTTGCCAGGGGTGGTCTGCACCTAAAACATTGTCTTCTCCCATAGTGCCTTTTTTAGGCAATGCCAAACTGAAAATACTTCTGACATAGCAAATCAAGCCAAGAAAATCTAAAGGTATTACTGCTCAATGCTAGGAGCCTAAACAAAAAACTTCACTGTCTAGAAGCTCTCATTACCATAAAGAATGCTGATGTCTGTGCAGTCACTGAGATGTGGTTTAAAGCCCCGGAGAGCACACCAACAGTGCAAGGTTATAATGCCTTCCACACATTTAGACCAGCTACTTCACAGGCAAGGACTAAAGGTGGAGGTGTCTCCATTAACATCAAAAATAAATATACTTCAAGGATGGTCAAACAGGACAATGCACTTGAGCTGCTTCATGTTGAAATCACCATAGGTAAAATCCAGTACCACTTCCTTGCAAACAATAGGTCCCCATCTATGACCCAGGTAACCCATACCATCCAACCCAATACCATATTCATGGGTGACTTTAATTCCCCCACAATTAACTGGGAATCCTATATGATATCAAATGTACATGCACAGAGATTCCTGGATTTTGTAAGCACAAACTCCCTGGACCATATAGTCAATACAGCAACCAGGGGTGCAACCCTACTGGATCTGGTCCTCACTAATATGGGAGACTGCTGCACATCCCCTACTGTAACGCCTTCCCTGGTAAGGTCAGACCACAGAATGGGCTCCTTTGAAGTAAAAATAAAACCTGGACAACCAGCTAAACCAGAAATATCCAGGAACTATTCTAAGGCTAACCTCCTGCTATTAATTGAGAATCTGGCAACATTTTAAGCCCCCATAAACCCTGAGAAGACTTCTGCCTATGCAGAACTGTTCACAGAAACCCTGTACAAGCATGTTAATAGCTGCATAGAGGCAGCTGTACCCACCAGGAAGAAGTACAGCACTAACTCAAAAAACAAGCCCACTCTGGTGGAATCATAAAATCAATTGGATGTATAACAGGAGGAAAAAATCATGACAAAAATTAGGAGGTGTAGTACACAACAGGATAAAAGCACTCTCATCAAACTAAAGAAAAAAACTCAGAGGGCAAATAAAGTTTACCAAAGCCAAATTTGAGGTAAGTTTGGCCTCTCAGGCCAATGACAACCACAAAGCATTCATTAGCTATGTCTGCAACCTCAAAGGCAATATACAATTGTGTTCAGAGCTCATTGTAAATGGAGCCACTTATACTGAGCCAGAAGACATGGCAAACCTCCTGGCTGATAAATTCAGCTTCAACTTTACTCCTCTCTCCTCATCAACCTTCCTTCAGGAAATATCATCAAATATAACTCCCCCTACTATCACTAGAGAACAGGTACTTAATGGTCTCTCTAAGACCAAGAACACTGCATCAATGAGCCCAGACAGTATCCTAGGATGCCTTTTAAATAGCATGAAACATGACCTATCAAGGCCTCTGTAATTACTATTTAACTGTAGACTGCAAACAGGCTTTGAGCCTTATGAATGGAGAAAGGCAACAGTCATCCCTCTGCACAAAGCTAGGCCATCTACAGACCCTGGAAACTAAAGGCCCATAAGTCTCACTAGTCTTATATATGTAAATCCATGGAAAGAATTATCATGGAGATGATCAACAGAGATATAGTAAACCTCCAGACTCTGGATCCAACCCAGTTTGGTTTCGTCAAGGGCAGATCATACTTACTCAACTTCGTGGACTTCTTTGAGAAGGTCACCAAAGCAATGGATGAGGGCAACATCATTCACACTGCCTACCTTGACCTGGCCAAGGCATTTGATACAATAGCCCACTCAGATGATACACAAACCCATATGTCTCCCAGTGGATAGCCAACTGGCTCACTGGTAGGATCCAGGAAGCTAGAATTGGGGAACCCATCTCTACAAAAAGGCCAGTCACAAGTGGAGTCCCTCAAGGGTCAGTCCTTGGACTGCAACTTTTTTTTTTATTTACTTCTCAGAAGTAAAGGCCAATGTCAGTGGTCTTTGGCTGACTAAATTTGCAGACAATTGCAAATTAGGAGCTGTCATTGAATCTCACACTGACATAGACAAGCAACTGGTATCAGAGCCATAGACTAAAACTAAATGCCAAGAAATACATAATAGTATCCTTTTGGAAGTCATTAGTCCCTGGTAACTATCATATTGACAACATACCCCTTACAGCTGACCCAGTAGTCAGGGACTTAGGGACACACATAGATAGTAATCTAGACTTTGATCATCATGTGTCTACAGTAGTGAGGAAATCATTCTATGTTGTGCAACTTATAAACAAAGGTATGGCATCTAAGTCCAAGGAATGTCCACAGAGGTTCCTCACTATAAGATGCTGAAGATGCTAATTACAGCATAAGCAAATTGATTACATGATAATCAACCAATCCTGCGGCACTAGTCAACAAGATATAAAAGCATCCATGTTGTCTCCATTTTCTTTTCTTTTTTTTTTTTTTTTTGTGGATTGAGAAAATACTGGAGCACAAATAAGATTGTTATTAGCTGCTGATTTTTGAATACATCTTTCTGTAATACAGGCTGAAGACACTGCTGCTGCTGACAATAGCTATACACCAGAGAAGGTGAAAAGTTTACAGGGCACTTAGACACGGGAGGAACTGAGCGACCTCTCAGCATTGACTCAGAGACAGAGACAAGTGCAGAAACTATCCCAGTGGACAGTAAGGTATGTATTTAAATGCTATTCCTAGTCACTGTGACATTTCACAGACTAGCAGGGGGCATGCTTGGTGTGTTACTGGCATCACCATCCACGATCTTCAAAACATCACTGCATGGTATGCTATAGCATGGCAAATATAAACATTTTAGTTCTGAGTATATTTTCAGAAGAATGCTAGAATTGCAACATGTATTGCATTATTCTAAATTAATGTGTGCATTACATTGGAGTCATGTACACATGACACAAGAAACAGGGAACAGGATAGGGTCTACAGTAACCACGATGTATACAACTCAAACTGCCAAGTCAGGTTGAATGGCATGTGCATCATCTGCCACATGTGTGCTGGCCAACCTGCTAGTTAACATGACTCCCATATGTGTCCCATCTCCTAAAGGCTCCAGATGTGTGCTATGAGGAGTATCTCACATGCTCACATAGGGGTGGATGTCTTTGCTCCCCACTCACAAAACAGCAGTCAATGCTTGTTTCTGCCAAGCCAACATGGCTTTACTTTTTTGTCAACTGCATAACATATTCACACTTAATATCCTTAAATATTGTAATGGCAATAATATAGAATTGTTTTAACACATAGTCTGTACCACAGTACTGGTCAGAAGATTGCTGACTGACCTAGGAACACAGCATGTTAGGACAGTGTTGTATATTTGAATAAAAGAATCATAACAGCCTGTGTAAGGAGTAAGTGCATTATTTTCCAAATTAAACATTTAACTAAGTGTACATCTATCATGTACTATTTCACTATAAATATACATTCCCTGTTGAAGTTACTTGTATGCTGAATGAGTGTTAGTGCTTGCTACTGTGGTGTATGTGAGAACAACAGCTTCAAGGCACCCATGCATTGCTCTGAATCTACATTACATGTTGATCTGGATTACACACATATTTAGGCATATTCCCTGTGTAATAACAAATTGGATTGCATATATCATAAATTGATTTCATTTTCTGTATGTTATCATTTTTTAAATGAGCCTGTATGAACCTGACAATGAATAAAAATGTAGCTAGAGCTTATGCAACTTTTCCTGCGGTGCAAGGAATAAACTGCTATTTTTAAGTTCACATGGTCCTGTGTTCGAATACAAGTATTGCAGCCTTGTTTTTTTTTTGTAATGTGTGCTTGTAATAGCTAGCAATGCAATTAATTATAGACACTTACTTCTTTATTCTTGTTGTGGGAACAACTGTATGTGTAGGACTGCCATAACTAAGGTCCAGGCTTCTAATACCACAGAATCCTGTCCTTTTTAATGGTGTCCCACTTCACATGATAAATTATAGTAGTTGACCTAGTTTTTCATATATCATTATTATCCTGATAGATGAGACAGTCATAGTATGTCAATTGTGCAGTTTCTGTATTATCAGTATTATTTCATATATTACATGCTGCCTATGTTTGCACAATGCTAAACAGTGTGCACCATTTTCAAATGGTGCAGATTGCAATGTTCTGCATTCTCGGTATCTGTTATAACTGAGGTAGGGTGTTGGCATAAGTTTTACATGTGTGTACTATATATTTAGATATATTCACCTATACTACTGCCGCTTAACATTTCTTGGAGATGGTGCACATCTCGCACTATCATGCAATAATTCTTTAAAGAAAAGAAAAGGGGACAATAGGAAAGTGGTGAAATGGGGAGTAAGCAGGGGGAAAACAAAGTGAAAGGAAGATAGAAATGTGTAAGACGGGTGTAGGGAAGAACCATGGCTATCTATTTCTTTAACAGTAACAACTGGGCAGATGTACATATTTTTAGCTGTATTTGGACTGTCACATCCAGAGAGAGGGGTGACAACAACATAATTGCATTGTGAAGCCAATTGGATCAAATTAGGTATGTCAAGTAGACACATCTGGGAAATGGAGAGCTATATATGGGGCACTATTTGTTTTTAGGGACAGGTGCCATTTTTCTTTTTTTTAAAGGAGAGAGTGGAATGCTGCGGGAGGGACATAGGCAAGTCTGGGGCAGCCAAGTTGGGAAAGTGAGGAAGCATTTGCAGACAGACAAAACATACAAGACAAGGACAGGGTTGGTGAAGGACACAAGAGGGGGCAAATACCTTGGTTGGGGTGGTTTTGGGGGAATCGAGGTCCCATGGATGTCAGCATAGTAACAGTATGACTCAAGTCCTCACCCACTGGATTGTTAGCACTGTTCCATCACTGCACCGCTGGCTGCAATGGTCAATGTCTTTCCCTATGGCCAGTCTACCATACAAGGATGGACAGCATGTTCTTCATCTGGTGTAGGCATGTACCCACAGTCTGGTGCACAATCCTATGCACCACATCTGGCAACTCCGCACAGATGATGTATGCACCCCTCTTCCTCTGCTCGCAGAGGGGAGCACATGCCTGGCCCCTAAGGGTAAATTTCCCTGAGGCTCCAGGTAGGGCAGGGGCAGCAGGAGGGTTGTCACCAGATGGCAAGTTGGGGCTTGGTACTGCAGCTGGTGGAGCAAGTGTAGGCAGATCACCAGGAACCAGCATATCCTGTTGCACTGTAGTAATAACATAAAGAAAAAACAAAAACAAAAATGAAATTAAACATGAAACAAAATTAATCAAAGATTAAAAAAGATAAATAAATATTATAAAAAAAAGATAAATAATATCATTACAAACAGAATGATGAATAATAAAAATGGATAAGTATTTAACAAAAACAGAAGATAAGATTTTACATAATAAAAAAAGTAAGGAATAATAAAAATTGATAGAATAAGGTGAAATATGATTAAGTAAATAGTATTATAATAATAATAACAAAGGAATCATAATAAAACAAATAATCCAGAAAGTAATTGCCAGACAAACATGAATACTACAATGACCAGAGCAAAGCAGTGATTCTTCCATCTGTTTTTTCAGCAGATAGAAGTAGTACTGAACGTTATTGTTCAGATATGCATTCCAAATTTATAACAATATATGCTATAGCAAATAATCCATCTATAACTGTTAAGGCTGCAAAAAGAGTGCTTTATATAATTATTCTTACTTAACACATACTTCTTTCATCTTCACCAAATTCCTAGCATGGGATCTCATATTTGAGGTCCTCTCTTCTGCAGCTGTGGAAAACTGGAAAATAAAAAGCATTATGAATACCTGTGTTTACCATAGTCAGCTTGAGTATTTTCAGGTAATGCATGTAAATCATATTTACACAACACCTGGGTGTTCCCTGCCTGGCAATCCCTGATCCACTGATTAACGGTATCCCTCTTCCTCCTACAGAGGTCATCACAGTGGTGAAGACACTGCCACTGGTGCAGGGAATACCAGTCACACTGGTAAGAACCTTTGCCAAACTATCCCAATCTTTAGATTTTTATTTAGAGCCAGTATATTCTTCCTGGAATAGGTGTGGGCTATGATCCCTAACCAGGAGCCCAATAAAAACCTTGGACTCCTAGACACCCCAATGCTGCACTCTAAATCACACACCCTCACCTGCAGTAGACATTACTGGACAAATCAAACCTCTATGTATAAAGTGCAATTCCTCATAATTCCCTTTTAAATACCATGTTTTCTGGATTTTGATGCATTTGAAAGACATGCATGCCACTTACCATCACGCAAACCTATTATTGTGTGATGCTAAACGGCATGTAACTTTGTCAAATATGTCACCAAAACACTCAACCAATACAATTCCATGGTTACTCCCTTACAGTACCACTTTATTTGGTTAATCTGCAATGTCACACCATAATAAGAAAAGTTCACATACCCTGGATTAGAACCCAGGTCATCTACACTGTAGTTCAACACTTAACCCATATCACCATGAGGGTGGTGATATGATCAGTGTAGTTTTAGTAGTCATTGTTAACTTCATGGTATGAGCATAGCACAGTGCCACTTACTGGTTTTGTGCAATGCACAGCATTGCGCAGTGATATTAATTGAAAGCATTCAGTTTATATTTTTAGATGTTTGGGTCATATCTGATACATGGGTGGTCCAGCTGCACAAATGTGGTAAGCATCATCAAACACCACAGTACATCGTAAAAACATGGGGAAAACTACAAAAAAATAAAATATAATGGAGAAAGACATGAATAAAATTTGTGGTTTTCAGATAATCATTCGGGATGGATTGAAGTTTGTTTAGGATTTCATACTCTTCAGAAGGTGTATGACGGGAGTGGACCATCTGTGCTTACACAGATTAATTATCCATGTTCCTGTATAATGTTTTGTGCCCAGTACAACTAGAATGTGTTGCAAAACCTCATTTAGTTGCAATGTGCATCATAAATATGCATTGTACGTTGCCAACAATAATTTGCAGCTGTGTACATGAATACACTCCCTGTAGGCTCTACAAGGATCCTACATAGAGTTTATTGAATCCTGGGGGTTATTTATTACTTCATGTGTTTCTGAATATTTTTTTTGTGTAAATGTTCCCATGTACTTTGAAAAAGTTAGATTAATCCAATATAACATTACTTTAAGACATAAAATGAGTATAATTCAGTATCAGAAATACAATGCCATCATTTTCCAAGGTGATAATAGGATGTTTTAGGACCAGTTTGTGTTTATTTAGAATCCACAGTGTAGCTAGTTTGGGTTTATTTAGATTAGTGTAGGTAGCAGCTCTAGCATAGTCCAGATACAGGTTTGCTGCATCAGGGTCTGTTTGTAGTGGCCGTTGTATTCTGAACACATTTTCCAAGCCATCTTTGATTGGAAGGAGGCCTTATGTACCCTTGTGAGAGAAGTGTGCTGATAGGAACCTGTCTGGTTAAGGGTGATTATCTAGGACTTGGAGTAGGCACCCTCATTGGTTGTTTTGAGCTTTTTAAATGTTCTTTTTTTAATTTTTAGCTTCTGCTATTTAAGCCCTGTGTTGTTTGAGATAGTTCCTGCTTGTTTCAACCAAGCTAACCTGAGGTGGCCTGCTAGCCACAACTTTGAGCTGAGTTACCAGATGACTAAAGGCTTCTCACATTCCCAAAAAACATAACTTGCCTGTTTTTTTTTTTTGTTTGATTACACTATTTACTGCACTTTTTGTTGTGTTCTGCTTATTTAATACTGCATTGTACTACTGCAAACTAAACTGTACTATTTGTACTGCATTTGCCTGTCTTATCCTGCCTGTGTACATTGTATTTTGTTACTGTTTTCACTGCTGCAAAGCTTTTTTGCTATTTTCACTGTTTGAAAAGTGATCACTGCTACTTTTCACTGTTTGCAAATCATCTGTTCTGTTTGTCCTGTTTTCCCACCAAGCAATGTGTTAAATAACTGATTTGTTTGGTGTTTAAAATATTCTTTAGTGGCTCCTTGCTGTTTTTCTGCTGTTTAAACATTGTTAGTGTCTCATTGCTGTTTTTCTGCTGTTGAAAACATTTGTTACTGTTCCTACCTAAATTAGTTTAACTAGTAAGTATATTATAGTCCAACTACAAGTTTGTTGCATCTGGGTCTGTTTGTAGTGGTTGTTGTATTCTGAGCACATTTTCCAAGCCATCTTTGATTTGAAGGGGCCTTTCTGCACCCTTGTGAGAGAAGTGTGCTGATAGGAAACTGTCTGGTGAAGGGTGATTATTGGTCTAGGGCTTTGAGTAAGCACCCTCATTGGTTCTTTTGATTTTTTGAAAAAAGTTTTTTTTAAAGCTTTTAGCTTCTGGTATTTAAGCCCTGCATTTGAGGGGGTTTCTGCTTGTTTGCATATCACGCACCACTCCCTTGTAATTGTACGCCATAGCTGGGCAGAAAATGTTGACAATTTATTTCTTAGGTACAGCTGTAGTACATTAGTGTAGTCCTCATGTTTAGTACATCTCTGGTCTAAGAACTATTGTTAGTGAGCTGTGACCTATTAAATCACCAGCCAAAAACCCCATCAGAAATACTCATCTATAGTGCTCCTCCTAGATCAGTTCTGAAAGCACCCCCTTTGTGATAACAGTTCTTCAAACCTATCATTATGGACAGTTGGACTACCCTTGTTTCTTCTGCCAGCCTTGTTGACTAGGGTCTGCTGATGGAGTGTAGCGACTTCCTCATGTACACTGACAACCCTCTACTAATAACTCACTCTAGTACAGAGTGAGGGAGATGTATCTACACCAAGAATCTTGAATCTCTGCTCTCTCAAATTCAAAACAGTAACACTGAAAAGGTTGTCAACTCACCCACCACTACTCATGCACATAGTACTGCTACTCATACACATAGTACACATCCAGCACATAAATCAACATATGCGGAGGTTCTCTCAAAAAAATTATCGAAACACCAGAAACCTCCAAAACAAAATACTACTACAACTAACACAGTTCTCATAGCACCCAAGGCACATAGCCACACCAGTGTCTCGCCTATCAAGCCCTTAAGGTGTAACACTCAAAAAAAACAAATTTTCTTGTCGTTGGAGACTCCATAGTGAGACACATGGATGGGCCACTCACCAGGCTAGATAAAGAGAAAGTCAGTCATTTGCTTGTCCAATGCCAGGCTTCATCAGATCATGCATGCACTCAGGTCTCTTGACAACAAATACCATTATGACTCTGTCATAGCTCATGTTGGAGTGAAAGACATGAGGTGTACCTCATTGGACTATATTAAGAGAGACATGATTGAGATCTCTGAGTATGTGTCCATGGCAGGTATGTCCCTAGCCTTGAGCAGCATATTACCCTCACCTAGAATGATGGCACAGTATAAACAAAAAATTATCAATTTCAATAATTGGCTTAGTTTTTGGTGTCATTCAAAGGGGATCCAGTTTCTGTCAGCCTGGAATGACATGGTAAACAAACCTTCCTTCTTTACCAGAGATGGTTTGCACCTGGCACCATTAGGATTTTGGCTGCTGGCAAATGCTCTTGCTGTCCCATAGTGCCTTTTTAGGCAAGGTCTCAAAAACAAAATTGCCAAAGTGAAAATTGCCAACTATAAGAAAATAAAGGTTATGCTGCTAAATGTTAAGAGCTTAAATAAAAAAAACTGCACACTCTGGAAGCACTTCTATCACTGGAGGATGTAGATGTCTGTGCATTCACAGAAACCTGGTTCAAGGCCTCAGACAGTACCCTGTCCTTGCAAAGCTGCAATGCCTTTTACACCTTCAGACTACAAAACGAAAGTATGACAATGAAAGGAGGCAGTGTTTCTATCTATATTAGAGAATAATTCACCTCCTGACTTGTTAGACTGGACAACTCCATGGAGTTACTGCATGTTCCGATTACTGTGGGTAAGATCCCCATTCAAGTCATTGCTAGTTATAGATTCCCCTCCATGGATCATGATGCACATGAGGCCTACTTGACCAAACTGGAGTCAATCCAAATATTGCCAAACAATATGGTCATGGGGGATCTCAGTTATCCTACCATCAACTGAGAAACCTATTCTAGCCCCAACTCACTAAATCAAAAGTTCCTTGAGTTTGTTAACTCAAATGCCCTGGAACAAATCTGGCCCTCATTAACATGATAAACAGAGGCACCACTGCAACTATCAGACCCTCATTAGTTTAACCTGATCACAAATCAGTCACCTTCGAACTGGCACTAACACCAAAACTCACAAAGGGTGAAGTTAGACTTAAAAAGTTTACCAAAGCAAACTATACTATAAACTATCTTGTATATATTCATATTGTATATTTCTCTCTGTTTTTGTACTAAGTATTTTACAATTTGAATTGTTATGGTTTTCCTATTTGTTAACTAATTTCCTGGAGCTTTTCTCCTCAGGTCTCCACAGAAATATGGCTCTTTGGGCCCAGTCAGACTAACCCGGTTACAAAATATAAAAATAAATAAAATAAATAAATACCCTCCTAGGGGAAGGTATAAATACATTCCAAGCCCCATACCCAGCCGGAAGTGGTAACTACACCAAAGCTTACACCAAATCCCTGTACAATCACTTGTATAAGTGTATACACTTGGTTATTTCAGAGAAATTCAAAGCCAGTACCCCAAATAAAAAAAAGCAAAAAAAAGCCTCCCTAGTGGATACTTAGCATCAACAAACTAATGCATAAAGTTGCTCTCTAAGAAAACTAAGGTGAGCCCCCAACAATGAAAAAGCACTCTCTTCAATCTCAATAGGCAAATAAGACAACATGTCAAATCCTCTAAGAGTAGTTTTGAGAAAAACTTAGCAACCACACCCAAGGATAACCATAAGACCTTTTAGAACTACATATGTAGCTTAAAAGGTAGAACCCAAGCATGTGCCAAACTAGTGACTAAATGTATTACACATACTGATCCCACAGAGATAGCAAACCTGCTAGTGGACAGAGTTGGTAAAAATTTCACTCCCTTATCCCCTCCAAATGTATCTCAAACCTTGCCCCCATCTCCCCCCACCCTACATATCCAAACAGCAGGTCATTAAACACTTGTCTAAGGCAAAAAACACAACCTCTGTGGGACTACATGGTATCCCAGGCTGTCTTCTAAACAAACTAAAATATAAACTAACATCACCATTAAGTACCCTATTCAATCACAGCATAACCACTGGCTTAGTTACTGTGGAATGGAGAACAGCAACAGTTATTCTCCTGCAAAAAGGTGGCTTAGCAACAGACACGGGATTATAGACCCATAAGTCTGACCAGCCTCATCTGTAAAGCCATGGAATATCTCATCATTGACCTCATAAATAAAGACATAGGCAACCTCCAAACTTTGAATCTGACCCAATTCGGCTTTGTCGAGGGTAGATCCTGCCTATTATACCAGGTAGATTTCTTCAAAAATGTGACCAAGGCCATTGAGTAGGGCAAATCTGTGCACACAGGATACCACGACTTGGCAAAGGCCATTGACAGAATCCCACACTCAGGCATTACCAGTAAATTTAGCAAACTGAATGTAAACCATTTTATTGTACGATGGGTTGCCAACTGGCTCACAAACTGGTCACACACTATCAAGGTGGCTAACTCCACATCAACCAGTAACCTGTCATCAGCGGGGTGCCACAAGGGTCAGTGCTGGGCCCCATACTGTTTGTTATATACTTCTCAGAATTTCAGGCCAAAACTAAAGGGCAATGGCTGACCAAGTTTGTGGATAACTGCAAACTGGGTGCAATTACTGAATCCCCAAATTATGTCAGTATATTTCAAGAGGGTCTTACGCAGACCAGCAACTGGTACCTTAGTCACGGTCTCAAACTGAATGTAAAGAAATGCATCATCATTCCCTTCAGCAAAAACAATGTCCCTTCACACTGTCAAATTAACAATACCCTATGCACTTACAAAGCGGTAAGAGATCTGGGATCAAAAGTAGACTGTGACTTTAGCTTTGACCACCGTGTGTTTACTGTATTAAGGAAGGCTTTCTACATAGCACAGTTGATTAGCAAAGGCATCACCTCTAGAGCAAAAGAGGTTATAATCCCTCTATATTCATTACTAATCAGGCCCATAATTGAGTATAAAGCCCCTTTTGGCATGTACCGTACAAAGCAGCTTCAGCAATTTGAGAGACCTCAGAGGTTTCTAACTAAGAAGATCAAGGGACTCCAGAACATGCCATACACAAACTGGCTACAGTCCCTGTCACAATACTCAGTATCTAATAGACTTCTTATGGAAAACTTATGCTTGGCTTACAGAGCTATCTCCAACCCAAATCTAATAAATTTGCTGCACATCCATAAATCAAATGAGACTACAGCTACCCATTCCAGGGACGTAAATTTGATCTGTGACTTGAATAGGATGTGCTGGAAGGACATATTTGTCTCTCAGTGACTGCCATGTCTTTGGAAATAAGCTGCCAATTCATGTGAAGCAGAGCACCTATGTGAAACTGTTCAAAAGGAGCCTGGACGAGTGAATGGTGCGGCATAAATTTTTACCTGGTAATAGAGCTCACAACCCTCCTGGACATGGACAGTCATTAATAAATACAATCATGGGTATTAGCTAGAGTATCTATGGTAATACATTAGGATGAAATGGCTGGGCTTGAAATGATCTGTGAATCAATAGCCTAGTGACCTCCTATGATTCTATGATCCTATGAAATAATTTATTAAATTTCCTTTGATTGGACAGTTCTGGAACTAAAGCAAATGTCTGAATTACATAAAGCAATTTTTAGGAGAAATATATTTTAATTATTTGTTATATGTCATCAAAAGTGAAAGTTCCATCTCCAAAGTCCATAACATTAGAGTAATACAAGCCTTGTCTAAATTCTGTCCAAAGACCTTCAACAGTATTCTAAGTAGTTAAAACTGGAACTGTCGTAAAACTCTCCCTCTAGACAATGCCCTCCTTTACTTCAATAATTCTTTTCTAAATATTCTTCACAGTTTAGCTCCTTCTAGATCCAAGAAAAACAAATTTAACCAAGCCCCATGGCTATCTAAATCTACCAGAGAAATAATGAAAAATAGAAACAAAGTCTGGAAATGCTGGCTCAAATCCAATAATCCATCTGACATTACCTATTATAAACAGCTTCAAAACCAAGCCAAAAAACGTATCTACAAGGACAAACAAAAATACTTCTGGAACCTACAAACAAATAGAAAAAACAACCCTAAAATTTTCTGGTCTTCCATTAATAATCTTCTACACCTTGGCACTAAATCTAATCCATGCCCATACTCTAACAAAATACCTGACCTTATCACCTCTAAATTCAACTCCTACTTTATTGACACTGTAGCCAACTTTACTGCCTCCTTCTCCTTAGCTCTACCATCCAGCCACTCCCCTATATCCAGCTCCTCTACTCCGCCTCTACAGAATCACTCCACCCATATATCCCTACACAAAATTCTATCAAGGAACCTCACAGTCTTGAGTTCAACCTCTCCCCCATCTCCACATACCATATAAAAAAATCTCCTTCAGACTCTAAAGCCCTTTTCTAATTCTGCCAACAATATTCCTGCCAAATTCCTTAAGAATGATGCTGACTCAGTATCCTACCCTATAAGTATCCTTATCAGAAGGTGCATCCAGGATTCCTATGTGCCTTGCCTTTGGAAAAAGCTATAATCCTTCCACTACATAAAGGTGACCCATCCACTAGCAACTCAAAATTTCAACCCATTGCTATTCAGTCCCCTATATCAACAAATTCTAGAAAAATGCATCCAAAAGCAACTCATCCATTACATTCTAAATAACAACATTCTGTCCTATACCCAACATGGTTTTCAGCCAGGGCATAGCACATCTACTGCTTTGATCTCCTTCCTAGATATTATCAATAAATCCTGCGACTCAGTCCATATAGTATCAGCTCTCTTCCTGGATCTTTCTAAAGCATTTGATACTATCTCCCATACCATTCTCTTCTCTCAACTCGCATCCATAGGAGCATCCTCTCAATCACTTAACTGGTTCAAGAGCTATCTCTCTGACAGGCAACATGCTGTCAAATGGCATAACTCTACCCCCGGGATTCAATAAACTCTGTACAGGAATAGTGCTATTCCTGCACAGAGTGAATTTTGTCTGTGTAGCCTTAGCTTTAACAGTAGCGCACCTTACATATTCATGAATGTGTGCTGCTGATAAGGCTAAACAGACACGAACACTACTGAGTGCAGGGGGAACATTTAAATGATTTAAATGATCTTAAATGATAAAAAAAACTTCTTCCTCCACCTCCAACACAACCACCTTAATAATCCACAAAAATTCTGGGCAGGCTTAAACAAGCTCCTGCACCCAGGCCAGGCAACCACCCCCACTCCAACAACTTGCAAACAACAGTGCCCTGTAAACATTGCTAACACATTCAATAGTTTCTTCACAGAAACTATACAATCCCTGGCCACACAATTCAAACAAACAACCAGCCCACTCCACTACCCATGCCAGCAGAACACTACAACTACATCAGATCATCTATTTACCTTCGATCCAGTACCCATATCCTTTATAACATCTCTTCTTAAAAAACTAAAACCCACTAAGCTAGCAGCTGACCTTCTCCCAGCTGTGTTTCTGCAAAAAGCAGCTGAGGCCATTTCCTATCCTGTCTCCATAATCATAAACTGTACCTTGTCAGAAGCCTTCATCCCCTCCATATGGAAAATGTCCCACATTATTCCTCTCCATAAAGGTGGTAGCTCACTAGAGCTAACCAACTACAGACCTATAGCTATACTCTCACCCCTGGCCAAAATTATGGAAAAGTGTGTCCGCAAACAACTGATGGAACACCTCACCAAAAATAAAATTCTAGCTAACTCCCAACATGGCTTCAGGCCAAATCACAGTACCACATCAGCCCTACTATCCTTTTCTAATACCATCAATAACTTCAGAAACAATAATAAACTATCATCTGCTCTTTTCTTAGACCTCTCCAAGGCCTTTGATATGGTGAACCACATTCAACTCCTCCATACATTAAAAAAACTATCACTCAGCAATTCCACGCTGAAATGGTTCCAATCCTACCTGTCCAATAGGCAACGGGCTGTTCTATGGCAGGACAAATTATCTACATGCCTACCTGTTACACTTGGAGTTCCCCAAGGATCTATTCTTGGCTTTCTTCTCTTCACCATCTTTGTTAATGACCTGCCCACAATCACCCCCCATGCCACATGCATTCAATATGCAGATGATTCGACTATCATCAGCACTGCCTCCAACCTGGCAGACCTCACTGCTTCAACCCAAGACACCTTCAACCTAATAGAAAAATGGTTCTCAAGTCGACAACTAGTTCTCAACCCCAACAAAACAAAACTACTTACTTTCTCACCCACTAACAAGACTCTTCCCCCCCACCTTCTCTATTACATCCTCCAATGGAATCACTATATCACCAGAAGCTCACACAAAGCTATTAGGTGTTACCATTGATAACTCCCTTAAATTTGACACCCATTTCAATCTTACCACCAAAACCGTCAATAAAAAGCTTGGCTCTCTCTATAAAGTAAAACACTTTCTCACTCCTCACGCTAAAATTACAATTGCCAGCACACACCTACTATCAACTCTTTTCTATGCCTCCCCTCTTTACAAACCTAAACAAGACAACCCTTAACAAACTTGCTTTTTGTTACAATCACATAGCTAGATTTGCCACAAATTCCACCTTTAGAACGCACCACTGCACTAACTTGAAGCAACTAGGGTGGTTAGAGTTTTCCAGCCAACTCCATTTCAACCAACTCAAAGCGGCTCACCAGATACTGTATCACCCAGAGAAAACACCAGCTCTGAAAACATCATTCACCCTATATTAACCTGCAATCTTTACGCTCCTCCAATAAGATCTTAGCTCAAACTACGAAAGCCAATAATTCTGCTGGGGATTCTCTATTCTCAAACTTTGTAGGTAAAATGTGGAACTCCCTACCGACCATGCTCACCTCAGAACCCTCACTCCTACAATTCAAAAAAAAGCTTAAACCCCATCTCAATACTCTCTGGCAATGTCCCTGTTCCAAACCTGATTAACCACTATCATTTACCCTTCTCTTACCTCACTATCCTTAACCGCTTTTTAACAAGGCGCCTCGCCTTTGTAACTGACCTATGTTTTTTTTTTTATATGCTGCTGCTGTTTTTTTTTTCCCAAGATGTGATGTATCTTTATATTGCATTTAGAAATCAACTATCTTCCTTTTTTTGCATTAACAATGTTCATATGTCTGTTATGTACTTGGAGCTTTTCTCCCCGGGCCTCCGCTGATAATGGACATGTATCCAGTCGGACTCTCCCGGTTAACAAATGTAAAATAAATAATAAATAAATAAATAAATGAGTAGTGCATGCACATCTAACATGCCCACTGAATTCAGAAAATGGTGTACGGCACTTTTTAAAAGCATTTCAATGTTCGCAAACACTGAAATAAAATAAAATGAGTATTTTGGTGTCTGCGGACACTGAAATGGATACGGGAGCAAGAAAGCAATGCAGGGTGTGTGTGAAAGGTTCTGTCACACTCCCCCTGCATTGTAAAAGTGCAGTATGGCCATACCCCTCCACTGTACAGGTTTCTGCAGAATTCCCAGACGCTGCCTCACATACCTCTCAACCTCCTAGAGCAAGAAACCTGTACAAAGCCATAAATAGTGGGGGGGGGGAGACAAAGGCACAAAATAGGGACACTTTTTAAATATTCCACTTACAAACCCAGAAAGCTGATAGAATAAAAGGTTTCCGTTAGCACAGACTCCCAGAAGTATATGAAGTCTGAAACCCAACTGTCTGTCAGTATGTTCTGACTTAAACCCCGAGTGATTTGCCAATGATTTGCTAGAAACCCACAGTCACACTTACTAAGTTTGTAAGAGCAATAATTAAAATCTGTCCCTATGTGTCCCTTTATAAATTCCCTTTCTGACAAGGAGTACAGATATATGAAAATAAAGTGGGTTTATTAAATTTCCTTTATTGCCATTCTAAGATATGTTTAAGTGCAGCTGGGTGGGTGTGTGTGTTATGGCCCTCTACTCAGCATTGTTTAAACATCCCATAGGAGATAAATAAAAATATATAGCTAAAATTGTCACACTGAGATAGTGTAATGGTTAGTGTCCTGACTATGTATGCAGGTGTTCACAATTCGAGTACCAATACAGGCACTTTATTTTTACATGGGAAAGCAGTGTTAAAATTATTATTTTAATTTTAAATTATGTAGTACTTGATATTTGTCAACCAGGGTAGTGTAGCTGGTCTAAATTCTAAGGGTGAGTGCATATAACATGTAAAATCACCCATGTATACACGTGTCCCATACAGTATAGTCACACCTCATGGTAATATAATGGAAGCACATAGAGGGACATCATATAAAGTAAATCGTATACACTCACTAATATGTCAGTAATGATTAAGTCATTATCCTGATATTGTTTTAAATGAAAAGTGAGCAAATGTAGCGCAGGTGTAAGCAGGAGTATGCTGTGCTAAGTGAAGCTAAGAGGACTTAACAGTCTGTTAGCATCGCTTAGCTTCGCACAAAACTGTGCAAACCCACTTATAACAGGTTAAAAGTGCCTTAATCACTCTGTCTCCATCAGCTCTTGTACAGCCCAGCAAAAAACATAAACAACTGCTAAGTCTGAAACCGACGACAGTGGCACTACAATCACAGCAATGTACCACTACACTATCCAGGCTATGGGATTTTATAATGCTTTTAGAAACATATCATGCATTCTGGTCATTTAACACAAATGGAAAAAAAAATCAGCACTTCCAAGTCTTAAACCCATGACACAGAGCACTACAATCACAGCAATGTACCTCTATACCATCTGAGCTGTAAGAATTTACACCGTTTTTACAAACATATCATGCACTACAGTCATTTAACATCATGGAAAAATATATATCCTTAGTACTCTTAATATTTGGGGTTGAATGAACACATTTCTATTTCTAGTGAACTGAAAAGAAGAGCATTGACCCTTTAGCATTTTGTGGGCCTATAACACCTGGTTTGTTTGCATGAAAGACCTAAGATATTGTAGCTTTTACTCAGTTAATTCTGGTGTGTTTAATTAATGACTAACCATCATTGATGGTTTTGAATGGGTGTGTCATTTTGCTTCTATTTTTAGCCTTGAATTTTAAACATTCTTCTTGGTTCTGATAATGTTTGAACCTATCAGACAAAAGCACTGAACCGAGTGGATTTTTGTTACTGAAGATTAAAACTGTGGTTTGCTTTGCTGACTGGCTTCGCCAGTGGATTTATTTTGGTTTGCTATATCTATCTATCTATCTATATATATATATATATATATATATATATATATATATATATATATGGGATCCTTACAGATGCTCGACTGCATCTTTCACCGAATCCCAAATTGGTGAGCATACTTGCGCGAAAGTGCTTTTCACCGAAGCAGCACTTTTGCGTAAGTATGCTTGTTGCTCCGGTCGTACTACAGTGCGGTAAGGGAAAATTCCCTTTTCCTCACTGTAGTGCGACCTCGGAGTGAGAATATTAAAGTGGGGGGGGGGTGTTCATTCAAGTAGATTTTGTGGGGTTTTTTAACATACTTTAACGAAAGTGCTTTTTCGATAAAAATGCTTTCGCTAAAGTGTGATCGGTGGTTTTGGATTCAGACTTTTGATCTTTCGATCAAACATCCTTGATCCATATAAATAAATAAATAAATAAATATATATATATATATATATATATATATATATATATATATATATATATATATATATATATATATATATATACCTATATAGATAACCAACCTTTTTCTGCAAGACATTTGCAAAATGTCTGACAAAGTGGGGGGATAAAGGCCACACAGTAGTGACATCTTTGAAATATGTCTCTTATATGCATAGAAGTCTGCTAGAGTAGCAGGGTTTGTTTAACATATAATTCCTGATAGATTCCAGGTCTGAAACACAAATGAATGTCATCATTTACAGATGTCAATGCTCACGTCATCCCAGTGATTTGTCAGAAACCCACAGCTGTAATGGGGAACAGACCAAACATATGAGCCACGCATCTGGACGGTGTCTAGACATTTGGACAGTGGAAAGGTATGACTGCAATCACGTAACAGAAGAGGAAAAACAGTGAGAGCTGCCAACCATTTCACCCAGCACCTTATGAACCACAGTAAGGCCAACACAACACTACCCCAAATCAGCTCTTTGGAATTACCCATGTATTTCCAAATATATCATGCACTACAGGGATGGAACTGTAGGAAAAGCAGATATTGGTGCAAAAATGTCCACCCACAACCATTTGCAGTCACTACAACATACCAGTACCCCAAATTAACTCTAAAGTATAATGACTGTTTGAACAAACATATCCTGACTACCAGTCACAGACTAAACTGACATATATTGCCCCAAGTCACAGTCTACTGGGAAGCCTGAGGTGTTACAAGACATTTTTCAGTCTGACCCTACAAACATGTACACCTGATAGACCACCAGCAAATGTAGCAGCATGCACAAGCAGATAGAACTGGATCTATGGCACTCACATCTGTTACTCTCCCTACTCAGACCAACAAATATTTGCACACAACACTGCTACACAATCTTGGCAGTCTGTTAACAATGGCCAGACATACATAACTCTCAACTGTACGGATTTCCACAGAATGTCCAGGGTGTGGGACCATATTTATGGCCACTACTGCATACCACTTCCAGGGGTCTGCTAAGTCACTGGGATGATATTAGGAGTCCAGTCATGAAATAATGATATAACATACCTCTGAACCTCTTACTGCAAGACATCTACACAAAGCATGACATACTTGGGGGACAGGGGGATGAAAAAAGGGACATATCTCACATAATGGTGTTATAAACTGAAACAGTTGCTGGTTGTTACAGTGTTTGTTGTAAAATTACATCCCTGAAGGGTATGATGTCTGAAACACTAACAGATGTAAACATTTACTGACTACAATTCTCACATTATCCTTTTGATTTCTCAAAAACAAAAATTGTCTGAGGAACAGACCAAAATAATAGGCAAAGCTCTGGTTAGTCTGTGGACACTCTGGACAGTTGAGAGGTATGTCAGAGACCTATCACTATCAGACGTCAAGTCACGTAGAACATGCATGTCCAGACACCCTGTTAATCTAGCAATCATCTATGTCTATAACAGCAATACCTACTTACAATCTGTACCGAATTCTGGAGCTTTGTTCCCCATCTTGGTCTCCACATGTCTTGTCCTGAGAAGTATTTCCACCTACAGTCTGTGAAACTATAGCCCCCACACATCCATTATGTCCTTCACACAGGCAAGGAAAAGGGACAAGGCCCACATGAAGGGCTTAATTATAACCCTGTGTTACTATGGCATTGGCTAATGGAAAGACAACACAGCTGTTCTGGATGCAAGTAGCAAGTGGGAGACACCGATTGGTGCACTGGCCATTACCTGCTCCTGAGCATTACTTACAAAAGGCAAGCTGCTGCCTATGCAACACAGGTCTGAACCCATCTACACAAAGGCAGACTGAGACTACACAAACCTAACCATTTGCATTATTGTGAGGAAACTACAGCACTAGAACAGGTATGTCAATCACATAAGCTTGTAATGGAATGCAGAAGTGGGATGCAATACTGTCAAATAGGACGTTGAGCACTAAGTCGCAACAAGACCTGCTGGACTCACATGCTGCTGTCCAGCACCTATGGCCATTCCTGCTTGCCCTGCCCCTCATTGACATGGATCACATCTCTGACCTGTGAGTCACCGCAGCAAAGGTCATCTCATGTATGACTACTAATGGTGTGTCTGTTGTCTAATACTAAGTGTGACACTGCTAGGCCAGCTACCTGTGATGTTGTAAATAGTCATATGTCACCTGGGAATGCTACTCTGATACATATGGTTGTCTTACAAATGTGAGACTTATATAGAGTATGGGCATAGTACACAACAGGTGCAGAAGTATGTGCTGAACTGTATATTATACACTGAGTGCATACCTGAGAACTGTCCAGGGTTTTGCAGACTGCCCACATGCCTGCCTCATATTTGTAGTAATGCCTCATACAGTTGTGTATTGTCTGGCACATCACTGGCAACCCATTAAAGACTGAACTCATAACATAATAGCATACATTTGATTGTCAGATGTCATGTCCTGTGGAGTAGACCTTTGAATGCGACACTGTCTTTGCTGGCAACTAAGTGTGTTTCAGCTAGATTCATAAAGTGATACTATTTTCTGGTCTTTGCCACCAGTGATGTGTGCCTTTGTGCAGATGTTGTGCTCTAACAGGAGCTAGGTGTCCTAGCATGAAACCCATGTCAATGCAAGTGTACCTTGTCCTGTAGGATGCTAACATTTGTGCAGTCACTGACACCTGCTTTGTAGCTGTAGAGAGCACACTAACCAAGCCAGGTTACTCATCCCATCAAACATTTAGATCCCAAATGGAGGGCTGCAAAGCCACAGGAGGTGGTGTGTTGAACATTATCATACACATACACACCTCCAGGCTGGCCAAGCACTATGATGCCCAGGAGACATTCCAAGTGCAAGTAACAGTTGACAAAACACCTACTCAAATCATAGCTACAGGCCTCTAACCATGATTATGGACACTCACCACACCTATTGGGACTTGCTGGAATCTGTCAGGATTCAATTGTCCAACCTGCTCCTGGGTGCCTTCAACTACCCAGCCATAGTATGCATGATGTATGCCACCTGAACATGATTGCACAGAGATTCCTCGGCTTTGTCAATGGCAATGCAGTGGATCAGCCAGTCAGCACTCCTATGACAAGTTAAAATATCCTGTACCTGGTCCTAACCAACATGAGTAGCCACTGTAGCACTCATACAGTGTCATCCTCCTTGGTAAGATAAGACCACATAGCCATCACTGTTCATGTCACCATCTCCCCTGCCCTACCCCCCTTGTCAGGGTCAAATGTAATTAACTTTACACAAATGACTATAAATCTCAAAGCAGGTAGAAGTAGTGCACAGACAACATCCCATCAGTTGGAACTAGCAGTAGTGTTCAGGCCCAAACCACAATACTATGTGGGCACCTACATAGCTGTATGGACTCAGCAATACCTGACAGGACAACAACATTTCTCTCAAGGTAGGGTAAACATCTGTGGTGGACAGAAGCAATACACAAATACCATAATAGTTGCACATAATTGTTGAACAGGGCCAAGAAGGGACAGGTGCCTTATTGGAAGCAATGCCACCTTCGCCTGCACAAGCAAATAAGGTCACAGGTGAATTACCTTAAGCCTATATTTGAGTGCAGATTGGACACATCCATGAAAGCCAATCACTAGGCCTTCCACACATGTGTCTGCAATCCCAGAGGCAACTCACAAATCTGCTCTGTAGTGGTGGTCAATAACTCCATATACATGTATGGCATAGATATAGGCAACCAGCTGCAGACAGATGAAGTCTAAGCATCACACCCCTGTCTCCCTGTTGATACACATGTGCATGCACAGCACCTGCCCCCCCACCCCTCATCATCAGGAAGCAGGTCGGTAATGCCCTCTCAAAACCAGCATGCATAAGTCTCCATAGGCCTGATACCATCCCTGGCTGCATCCTACATAAACACAGGCATGAGCCCTCAGATCCATTATGCACTGTAGTCAACCAAAGCCTGAGCACTGGTGTCATCCCATCTGTACAGAGAACAGCCACTGTCATCCCTATAGACAAAGGTGGAGCAATCCACCGACCTAGCCAATCATCTGCACATCAGCCTAACTAGCCTGCTCTGCAAGGGCATGGAAGGCAATATCAAGGACATTATGAACAGGGACATCAGCAACCTCAAAATGCCTGACCCCACATAGTGTGGTATAGTCAAAGGAGATCAGGCCTGTTAAACCTGGTTGACTTCTCTGAACTGGTCAAAAAACAGAAGGACTAGGGGAAGATGGTGAACAATGACTACCTTCACCTAGCCCAATTCCCTCACAATAATTCCCAGGCAGCCAGGATACATATTCCTACACAGCTAGGCATCAACTTGTATGTTAACAGATGGGTAGCTAACTGGCTCAATGATAATATCCACTCAGTCAAAGTAGTGGAACCCAGCTCTAGTATTAGAGTCTTCCAAAGTGATGTGCCCCAAGGATTGGCCTGGGGGCCACTACTGTTTGAGATATATGTATCTGAGGTACAGGAAAAAAAGCAGTGGTCTGTGGCTGACCAGTTTTACAGATGCCTGTAAGCTGGCCACTGTCTTACATTCCCCTACTGATGTGAGCATCCCTCAAGAGGCCCTCACCCAATTAATGACTGGTGCAAGAAGCATTGCTGCAAACTGAATGCCAGGAGATGCATCATTCTCCCTGCTGTGGCAGATGTCATCCACACTAATTATGACAGTAATAATGTACTGAGCATGCAATCAGGTGAGAGGTGACTTGTGCCCCAAGCTGGTTAGAAAGCTGACAGTTTCCCACCATGTAGGCACCATTGTACGGAAGGCTGTCCACAAGGCCCACCTCACAAATATGGGTATGTCATCCAGGAACCAGGGGGCCACAAGGTTCCTTTACTCCTCCCTTATCAGATGCATTACCACATACAATGGCTCATTTGGCATGTACCTTGCCAAGGAAATGCAGCAGTTGCAGAGACCACAGAGGTTCCTGACTGGGCAAATCCAGGATCTGCAACACCTATCTTATACAGGTAGGTTGAAAGCCCTGTCCCTGTACTCATTCTCATGCAGACTGATCATAGGTGACCTGTGTCTGGCATACAAGGCCATGTCCAAACTAGCCTTGATGCCATTTTTGCATATCTGTAAGACAAACTGCATTCATGCATCATGCATGCAAGGCCCTGACCTGGTCTGTGACAGGTATAGTACTTGTTGGTGGGATAGTGTAGTGTCCCACACAATACACTGTCTATAAAATACACTCCCTCCCCATGTCTAGCAGAGTACATGTAGAGCCATCTTGAAGAAGAAGCTGGATGACTGCATGGGAAATGGAAAAGTCACCCCCTGGGATCCTGCGTGTGTCCCACCTGGACAGGGGAAAAAGGTACTGGCTTGGTAGGGGCATGGGCGAAAGTCTGGGCCAGGCTTATGAGGGCATCAGGGCTAATAGCCTGGTAGCATCTTATGAGGCTATGTACCTAGTACTTTACATGATTCCGGTATGTATTGCAGACTGTCCTGCAATGTTGTCTGAAATGAATCCCTGTGAGTCTGAGCTGTGTAGGTACTGCAGTGATAGCATATAGTCTTGTCCCTTCATCAGTTATCGTCACATATCGTTATACCTTGTCATTGTGTTTGGTCTGTATAGCAGTAGTCAACACTTACAGTACGTACATATGCACGTGGTGACACTGTACAGCTCACTCCAATAGCCTTGGTCTTGGCCACAATTGCCATTCTGCTACTAGGCCCATCACACAGTATGATTTTTCACCCTTTGTTGTGGGACTGACAGTAGCAGTGAAACAGATGGATTGCAGTAGGCAGAACCACCGTAAGGTCTGCCCTGACGGGCCCATAGGTGTCACAGATGTGCCAGACTGTA
The DNA here is from genome assembly GCF_019279795.1 of Protopterus annectens. Taxonomy (NCBI): domain Eukaryota; kingdom Metazoa; phylum Chordata; order Ceratodontiformes; family Protopteridae; genus Protopterus; species Protopterus annectens. Next base: position 1,769,809,064 of record NC_056739.1, on the reverse strand, counting down.
CCAGGAGTGTGTGTGTGTGTGTGTGTGTGTGTGTGTGTGTGTGTGTATATATATATATATATATATATATATATATATATATATATATATATATCAACAAACATAATACTGCAAGGTATTCATTTACATATATTGTGTTCCCCTCACAGGTGAACACAGGGGTTGGTGTCCCTCCACCTCACAATCTGATGTCAGTGTTTTTATGGACTCCCATGAAGATGGTGGTCATAGTGAGGCACAGGTGGGGTTGTTGGTGCTTGGATCCGTGCCATTGTTTCATATCCCACTTTCATCCACCATGTCCCTACACACAGTCAGTATATCCACACATGCCCAGTCCCCGGTAGCCACGAATAATGGACAGGCTAAGGGTGGTAGCAGGGAATAGTCTAGTGTGTTGAGTATGGCCAGTGTGTGTGTGTAGACACTAGCCATAGGCAGAGAGCAGGCGAGGTCACACGCAGGCAGATGGACAGAGGTGCATGACAGAGGACAGCTGCCCATCAAGCCCCTGCCGCATGTGCCACAGCAGGTGTCACCAGATGCATGTTATGGTGTATCATGGAGGCACAGGCACATACTGACTGCAACACCAGACAGATGCTCAGGGTCATGAATGCAGCACTCCCTGCCATTTGTGATGACCTCCAAAGCATTTGTGAAGCCATATATCATCTTGCTGATGTCATGGATAGACAGTGGGGTGAGAAATTGTCACTGCTGTGCAATGTCTGTGTTTGAGCATGTGGTGAGAGTAGGGCATCAGCCAGATGGATGTAGGTCAGCAACATGATCAACTGTTATCCCACGTGGCCATGCACATTCGTAGTCCCGTAGTGGCAGTACCAACAGCACTACCGAAGGGAGGGTGCTGTCCATACCACACCGGAGCAAGCCATAGGCACGTTGTCCTAGCCAGTCCCATCAGAGATGCAGGTACAGCAGATAGCAGTCACCATTGGGGAGTAGTACTGCATCTGTCCTAGAGCCTGGTGGTGCCAGTGATACTCCTGGCAGAAGCAATTGCTGCATCCCTGCCAGGAGATGGTGAGCCATACATCCTGCCATGTATGGTCCACGGCTGTCCAACATATCCCTGTGTTGGGCATCCACATTGCTTGATGATGTGCAGACAAACACTCACACATCTCTATCACAGGCCAGTCACCACCAGACATGCGCTTCTCCTCTGCACAGCCCAGTTGAACATCACCCCTCTAGACGCACACACACACACACACACACACACACACACACACACACACACACACACACACACACACACACACACACACACAATGTCAGCCATATGGCCCAGCTTAGGCCTCTGGCAATCCAACACCACACCCTGTGCATGAGATGATACATGTGCCACAACCCTGTTATCCATACCATGAATGCACAGACATGCTCATATTGGTCTGATGCACAAAGTGACTATGGCACAGTATAGCAATGTCATGCTGTGTAAGGTGCTGTCTGCTGGCAGTAGTTATCGGTAAACAGCAAGGTGTACGTACCTTGTTAGCCATGATGCACTATTGTTGTTAGTATTGCAGACTGACTGTATTGTCCCGTACTGTATACTTGTTGTGTTCCAGGTATCTGTGTGTCTGCAGGCTGTGGGCCTGCTGACAGTAGCAACAATGAGTAAGGCAGAGTGGAAACACAGTGACCTTTTCATAGCCAAGGTACAGCTATACATGTACATGTTTACCAGGTGTGTTTACATGCAACAGTGTGTGAGGGGCAATTGTAGCAGACAGTGTGACCTTGCATACATACCCTTGGCAAAGCCATCTAGCCTGCATACATGTCACCTGGGTGTTCTGTAAGACCGCAGGCTCACACATACAGAGGAAGTTACTTGAGTACTGGCACAAGGTCCCTCACAAGCTTAGCCATTACTTTCACTGCAACAGATTCAGCTATCAGCACCTATTGCCCCTGCCATTTCTGTCATATCCACTCAACCGTTGTGTAGTTGATGAGTTTGCCTAGTACTGTGTATGACAGGTTTGATGTATGTATTCCTGACAAATGTCAACCCTGTGTTAATCGAACGTGACAATCACCAGCATGTGTGTCTGCTATCTCATATGCATGTCTGGCCTTTCATGCTGGTAGTGCACACATAGTCCTGTACATGGGGCAGCTGATGAAGGGCTGAGCACAGCCCCTACCTGCACAGTCTTACAAATGATAGTGCTAGATGCATAACACAGACAGTACAGCGGTACTGTAGTCTGGCAGTGTCTGCCTCTACTATTAAAGTGAGTGACAATTGCAGGGTCTGTTAGGATTGGCAATTGTGGGGTCCAAGGCCCTTAACATGTTAGAGCCAGCTCACACACACACACGCACACACGCACACACGCACACACACACACACACACACACACACACACACACACATGCACATCTTTGCATGGGGACATGCATTGAGACACACATGCACGTGGAGGTGACACTTATCAGAGTAGATGACCTACCCATCTATTAATGTACAATACACAGTGATACAACCATTGCACCACAGTAGCTTGGTGTTAGAAACTGTGTAACTGTGGTTGCATGGTGGATGACATCTGTATGGGCCGACACTAGGTTGGCAATCAGGGAGCTCACAGGATGGAAGAGGCACACAAAATGGTGTAGCCGTCACATAAAAACACTGAGGACAGGCACAGGGGCTGTTCATAAAGAAACACATGCACAGTTGCCAATAGACATACTAGTAACCCTACAAATCCACTTGTAAGTACTATAGTGGTGTGTACACATGACATGCTCCACATACATTATATACCTGGGTCATACACAACCACTTACAACAGGTAATCTTGCAAATGCTTTCATGGAAGGTGGAATAACCCACCAGACATAGCGATTGGTCTTGTCTACTGCTCCTACATACTTGCACAAGTGATAGCGTGATAGACTTTGTATCAGCATGATGTGCCAGTCAGGTACAATGTATAATGCTGGCATGTGTGTCAGTACTGTAACTGTGACATATTTGGTAATGATATTACAGGACTGCTAATTGTCAGGGGACACAGACCACATATAGGTTGCAAACGTAGATATCCCATGTACATCTGTACAGATGACTGGTATGGGCTATATAATGTTACATGGTGCATGTGAGGCAGATCCCATTAACATGGTCTTTACAGTAATGTCAAGGGTAGGGGGTCAACAGACCTTTAAATGGTATAACCTACACACATAGCCACAGGGGTATGCTTCACACACACTACTATAGTTGTCGCTATTGAGATTGGAACCCCTACCGATCTAACTATTTCCACTACAGTATTATTCAGTTACTGCACATGCCACAGAGCTTAGAGGGCTGAGCAGTGTATACATGTACATCTAAGGTGAATGACATCAGCAGGCCTTGTAAAGTAGGGCAATGGGATGTGTACTGGGTGGTACACCCCTCAAAATGGTATACCCCACACCCCCAGAGAATATGAGTCTCACCCAAACCAGCGCTTTCAACCTTCCATCTCCAAAATGAGGAACGCTAAGCATCATAATGTGGGACAAATGGGCACAATGTGGAACACATTCTAATGGCTTACTAACAACATAAACTAGGAAGGTCATAGGCTTGTTTGAATATGCTGGTCTTACTTAATTCATTAAAATATCATTTTCATAATATGATTCCTCTCTATTTACTAACAACTTCAACTAGGAAGGTCATATGCTTATTTGAATATGCTGATCTTACTTAATTCATTAAAAGATATTTTTTATAATATGATTCCTCTCTATTTAACATGGATATCAGTTAAAAAATTCCTAACATTGAATTTGTGACAGACCCTTTCAATGTTGAACTTTGAGAAACATGAACTTTTTAAGACCCCAAAAGAGATATGTTCCACGTAATGAGGTACACTTGAAAGGTATGACCCAAACATGCACAAGGATGATGTGAGTCTCACACACACACACACACACACACACACACACACACACACACACACACACACACACACACACACACACACACACACACACACACAGTATTATAGATGCCAGTATTGAGATTAGAAACCCTACTTATCTAGTTATGTATACTACAGTTTTACACAGTTATCACACATGCCACAGAGCTCATAGGATTTAACAGTGTTGCAAGGCACGTCTAAGGTAATTACATCAAGAGCACTTGTAAAGTATGGCAATGGAAAATGTACTGGATGTGAAGGGCATTAAAATGCATTACCTTACAAATATACACACAAACACCTTCACACACACACACACACACACACACACACACACACACACACACACACACACACACACACACACACACACACACACTTGCCACAACTGAGTGTAGAATCCCTGCCTATCTAGTTATTTGTACTATACTAATACTTAGTTATTACATGCGCCACGGAGCTTCTAGGGCTGAGTGCTGTCCAAAGATACTTGTAAGGGCAATGACATTAGCAGGACTGCTAATGTAGGGCACTGGGAAGTGTTGGGGGTGGGAAAGTCCTCAAAATACTTTGTCCTACAAACATTCACACTTACAAACTCTTGTACATACACACACATGTTTGCCAGACCTGAGAATAGAACTCCTGCTTATCTAGTAAATTGTACTATAGTGCTATACAGTTATCGCATGAGCTACAGAGTTTACAGGGCTGGCAACTTCCCAAAGATACTTCTAAGGTGAATGACATTAGCAGGACTGCTAAAATAGGGCACTGGGTGGGAGAGTCCACACACACACACACACACACACACACACACACACACACACACACACACACACACACACACACACACACACGCACACAGGCACACATGCACACACACACACACACACACACACACACACACACACACACACACACACACACACACACACATTTGCTGGATCTGAGAGAAGAACCCCTGCATATCTAGTTATTTGTACTATCATGTTACGTAGTTATCGCACATGCTACAAAGCTTACATGGCTGACAAGTGCCCAAAGGTGCTTCTAAGGTGAATGACATCAGCAGGACTGCTAAGGTTGGGAACTGCCATGTGTACTGGGAGGGAAAGTCTTCAAAATACTTCAGTCTGCAAATATACAAACTTATACACACACATTTATCAGAACTGGGACTAGAACTCCTGCCTTTCTAGTTATTTGTACTATACTGTTACATAGTTATCACATATGCCTCAGAGCTTATAGGGCTACGTCTGTGAAAAGATACTTCTAAGGGGAATGACATCAGCAGGACTGCTATACTAAGGTACTGGGAAGTATTGTGGGTGGGAAAGCCCTCAAAACACATCATCCTATAAACATACATACTTGTTCATACACTTATAGACACACACACATTTGCCAGAACTGGGAATGGAACCCCTGCCTATCTACTTATTTGTACTATACTGTTAGATAATTACTGCATGCACCATGGAGTTTATAGGGATGGGTTGTGCAAAGGTACTTCTAAGGGAAATGAAATCAGCAGGACTGCTAATGTGGGGCACTGGGAAGTGTACTGTTTGGGAATAGCCTAAAATTGTTTCCCCTGCAAACAAACACACACTCACTCTCACATTTGCCACAACTGAGATTAGAATCCCTACCAATCTAGTTATTTGTACTATAGTGTTACACAGTTATTGCATGTGCTACAGAGCTTATAGAGCTGGCAGGTGTCCAATGATACTTCTAAGGTGAATGACAGCAGCAGATCTTGTGAAGTAGGGCAATGGGAAGTGTACTGAGTGGGAACAGCCTCCTAATACTTAGACCTACAGAGACACACACACACACACACACACACACACACACACACACACACACACACACACACACACACACACAGGCAGGTGATGTGATATTATAACCCCACCTCAGTACTATTATACCATGTAGCTCACCTTCATGCTGGCATGTACGACTGGTTATGACCAGTCTGTCCACAGCAGGACATCACTCTATGCCATTCAGGATATTTGTGAATGTGACTCACTCTGTGCATGTCCCCCTGTGTCGGTCTCTCTATCACTGTCTGTCTCTCACTTCTCCATGTCTATGTGTGTGTATGCTTAATATATTATCTGTTGACCATATATACATCTGTGTATCACACACAACAGATGCTAATGTATCACATATGGGCCACCTACAGCTAGCTGAGTGCAATCCTGTCTGATGGGTGTGTGTAGGGACAGTTAAGGTGTACATAGCTGTCTGTATGCAAAGACATATATACACAATACAGTCATATAATATGATGTGGGTTCCAACATGCCCTGTGGTTCTCTAAGTGTAGGAGCATGCCCAGTGTGACCTTCTATATTGAGAGTGTGACTCCATTCCAGAGATAGATGTACTCCACTCCAGGGTTTTGTGTGCTACAGCCATACCTCTCAGAATTAAACAGGACTTTCCTAGGGGTACTGGGTTTGTTTTAGCAGACATTTTCTGACATATCTGGACTCTGACACTGCAATGTATTGTGTCATTACCTAGTGACAGACATCCTCAGATCATCACAGTGCTTTGCCAGAGGAATACGAGATGTATGATGCACAGACCAATATTATGAGCCCAGCTATATACATTATTGCCCAAAAAGGCCAGTTGAGAGGTGTGTCTACAGCCGGTTGACTGATGAAGCTGTGTAAACAGTCCAGCAACTTTGTGATATACTGGCTGGGGATCTCCTGCTTGTGTGGTATCCTTCTTACCTGAAAAGTCATATCCTGGTGTGGCCATACCTCTCAGCTGTACATTTTTTGGCAAATTGTCCAGGTGTTTGCCTAGAAGTTTTGTCCGGTCTACATAAACTTGTGTTTTTATGACAAGTTAGTTGCATATAATTGAAGACTGAAGTTACAAAATAATGACAGACATCAGTGTTTCAGACTTCATAACCTTCAGATAATTCCTGCTAATGCAAAACCCCTCACCCTACCAACTTATGCAGTATGTAAGGGCAATATTTACAACACTTGCCTATCATTGTGCCTTTGTCCCACTTTTATTTATGACCTTGTCCAGATGTCTTGCTGACAGAGGTTAGGAGGTGTGGGTGTGGGTACAGGGTGCATTCTACTGTGCAGACATGTCCATTATATGTGCAGTATATTCCACATAGCACTGTAACTTCCAGGTATGTCAGTGGCAGAGCAGTACAGAGTAATGTGGTGAACCACTGACATAAAGTTGTGTATAGGTTGGTGGTTTGCTATGATGTTAGTAGGGTATTGGCCCTGAAGCCCTTATAACCCACGCAGGTGAGAGTATAGCTCATCTTAAAGACATGTCAGCACACAGAGCCCCCTGTCCAGCAGACACACAGGTGGGATCATAGGACTGCATTCGGTGTTTCCCATGCACTTATACAGGGAACACATCACTAGGGGTATTCAGGCATCTGGTTTGCTGTTGACAAGGAGTATATTCCACAGATGGTAGATTGTGTGGTACAAGTATCTGTCACACCAACAAGCCGTACTGATATCACAGCCCAGGTTGATGTTGCGCCTTCAGGTTGATGGAGTGGGCCTTGAGTTCCAGATGTGCAACAGTCCCATCAAGACAGGGTCTGGATGATTTGTATGCCAGACAGGGGTCACCTCAGCAGAGCTTGTATGGAACGGGGTAGAGGGACAGTGCTGTTAGCCTATCTGTGTAGGGTAGGTGTTTGGGGTTTGGGTAAGGCCTGAGTGTTTGCAAGACCCTTGTGTGTGTGGAGTCTACATGGTCTGTGGTGTGTAGGTTTGTGGAGTTCTCATGTGATTTTGCCTCTGAGGTGTCAATTGTTTGGGTGTTATTTTGTTGCAGACCTCTACTCACACGGGTGTGTGTTGTGTATTTGCAGGTGATGTTTGCTGACTCCTTACACTGCATGGTACATATGTTACTGCACAATCTGTTCTGGTGTGCACATTCTCCATTTGTCTGGCCAGTGGTTCCCCTTCTCCTTACGTGTGTCTCTTTGTCCTTCTGTAATCCAGTCACAGGCGTTAGCCACAGTGACTGCTGTTATGTATTTGTAATTCTGATGTGGGTGGGGTACATGCCATTATATAGCACACTGGGTTGTGTACTTCTTACCTCTGAGTGTATCTGTTTATTAGGTTGTCCATCGGTGTATCACTCTCTTTGCTGTGGTCCTTAGATGGTTTGTGTTGCTATATGTTATTATGAGGCTACATTTGGGCCTTACTGTCATACCATCACAGACTGACATCTGCACAGGCCCAAATATGACAGCCAGACAAAGGGCCACACATGGGGACAGTGTATTAATAATGTTCTGCCAAACATAGACAGTTGGGAGACTGGTTTGGTAATTGCTTGTTTGTTCTTATGGGTTTAATATCTGCTTCCCCACTGTCTACCATTGCTGTTTTGACATGACCCTTTCTTGTTTTTTGCAAATACTTGATGGGCAAATGAAATGTTAGGACAAGCAAACCAGATATACAAGGCATACTTGTGCTCCTTCTATGACAACCTGTGTTATTCCAGGGGTATGGCTGCTGGCCAGTGACATGTTAGTGCTGACACAGAAAGGTGGCAGCCTTTTATACACTGGCAGTACACTGACCTTCAGGTACCTGCTGTCCTACTAGGCACCATACCTCTCAACTTCTGGGAGCCAGATATCTGGACAAAGCCATAAGTGATTGGAGGACAGAGACCTAAATGTAGGGATCATTTGAAGTATTGGCCTTACAAACCTAGAAAAGTGCTTCAATAACAGATTTTGCATTAGCATGCATGTTTCTATAGTGTATACAGTCTGACACTACTATCTGTCATTAATTTCTGACCTTAAACTTGCCAATGCATTGCCAGGCAACCACTATTTCATGTTGAC